>NW_008796213.1:2120909-2135587 GCF_000699145.1 Aptenodytes forsteri | reverse complement strand
CTCTACCTCTCTCCTGCTGCTCAGCTCTCTCTCTTTCTCTTTTTCCTTCTTCTTGCTCTCTGTTTTTGATGTTGTTAAGTAATACAAGGCCTACCTCAACTCACCACAAAGCCGCTTAGCTTGTGTTATATATTAAGACATAGAGGGTTGATGCTTATAGAAGTGTTTGTGCCATTAAAGTTGGAGTTCGTTTTTTGGACCTTGAGTGTTATTTCACCTTAATCCACACCGAGGGGATTTGCGGATCTTAGTCACTCTCCCCTTCCCACAGGTGGGGTGTGACAGGAGGTCAAAATGTCAGCAGAAGAGGAAGGGACAGAAACACTTGATCAACAAGATGAAGGGCAAGGAAAGCCAGAGCCAGGGCTAAATGAAGTATATTTTGCCTTCATTTTTGGTTCTGTTTTGTTTTGCGTTTTTGGAGGTAGGCTAATCTCATTATTTCTTGTAAAGACAGCATTAATGAATACAGCATTGGCAGGCAGCTCATAGCTTCGAATGGAGACTTGACACTGGGAGGCAGATTGGGTTAAGGCCCCTTAATTTTGTTTATGCTATTCTTACTGACAAATCTTCCTTCTACAAGGTTTCCATTTCTTTCTCTGCATGCTTTAATGGATAAACAAGGAAATGGAGAGTAGGTAACATTCTCTGCCTGGAGTCTGAGTAATCTTAGAGGGCTCTAGAGAGAATTTAAATAGTTGGTGGCTTCCAATATGTCTATACATCTTAATAAATTGGTACTACGCAACAAGCTCAAGTACTAAATGCATGGTCAGCAACATTGTGCAATTTTGAGGGCATTCTCAAATTCTCTTCTGGTGTCATTCAATTAGCCTTCTCTAAAATGAAACTTGGAAATCATTTGGGAAGCAACCTGTTCTGAGCCCTGCTAGTAATCAGTTGTATGGGTGAGATCACATAAAGTTTGATTTATTCAGCATTCTAGCAGTCCTAGAGCTCTCATGTGTACCTTGTCCTCACACCATACTTGAGAATATCCTATACATTCTTGATACATTATTCCATTAAAATTGTTTTCAGTGATTGCAGAGAAGTCTCTTCACTATCTGAGGCACATTAACCTGATGATAATAGCTCAAAGTGGGAATAACTCAAAAATGGGTGCACTCCAAATCTAGGTGGATGATGAGGGCAGCTCTCCTATTTTAAATCTTTGTCCATATCCCAGGAGTCCTGGAAGCAGTTTTTCCTGCTCTGTTGCGATGCTTCTGGCAAGTGGTAGCTCAACTGGCCCCATCCTTGAGAGATTGATTTGTGGGCTAGAGAAGGTATTAAGGTTATCTGGCATGAATATGGCCAACAGGCACAACTGTGGAAGACCACCAAGGCCATCAGTTGCATGCAACTATGGACAGCACAGTGTCATGCTGACCGCTAAAATCCTGCATGCGTGTATAGCGTACTTTGTCCCTTTTGTGAAGACTGTGTGTTCAGTCACATACCACACATGCAGAAAGTGAAAAGGAAGGATGTCATGCATGATATGCTAGAGAGGCCCTCTGGCGAGTAGGCATAAAGACCAGTAGGACGGGCATAAACAAATAATGTACAGTATGGACACATCCACTCTGAACCGGGGGAAGGGGAGGGGAACTTAGCAATGTGCTGATGAAGTGCTCTGTGCTACCTGGCTGTAATGCTAAGGAATATTCTCATATTAACATTAAGCAGTGTTGGCAGAGCCACTGAGGAAGACAGCCTCTGGGGTCCTCTTATTTCTAGGAAGGCTTTAGGGGTTTCCTTCTTTTCAATAGTTTATTTGCCTGCGGGGACAATGACAGCTTTTTTCTGCCTTTAACAAATATGACTCTTGCTGCTTGCATTACTGGGGGATGTTGGCTTGTGCTATTCCTGGGTCTATGAACTCTTTTAGAAGAAAGTTAGTCTTCAGGATGGCAAACCCCAAATTATATTCCAGGAACATGATGGAAATTAGAGGGTGAAAGTAGTAGCTAACGCCTTCAAGAAAGAGAGATGAGAAGACATTGGGAAGCCAGCATACTGACAGACCACCCATAGAGTAGGTAGTGTATGCTGGGCACCTAGGACAGCTTCAGGGAGAAGGTTCACAGCGCTCTTCACCCATAAGCAAAAGTCATGTCTGGAGTGCCTTGAGTCTTATGCAGGGCAAGAGGAAACTACTTAGAATGAGAAGGAGGTGGCAAAATTACTAGAGAGGGTCTGTAAATGGCAAGCAGTTCTGGACATCCAGGTAACAGTTGTTGACAGTCATGGTACCTTAGCAATACAGAGCCTGGAAACTGCCACAACCCTTCCTCCTTGGGGCCCTGGTGACATTCTTGTCAGTGCTCAGGAAGAGGATGCCAGCCTGGCCCAGGAGGAGTATGCCAAGCATCATGGAGGGATAATGGACATGAATCATTAGCAGCAATTCTCGAGCCCAAGATGATGGAGCCATGTCTCCTGTGATGCGTGTTATCAGAGGCACATTCAGCAGACCCATTAGATTAAAATGCGTACCCAACAAATGACCTGCTACAGTTGGGTATGACTTTTTCCATGTGGAACAGCTTGAAAATTATTTAATAAAGCAGAAGGTAGTGGCCACTTTTGGACCATGGGGAGGGCCCAGGGACAAGTGAGCTGTTTCTCAAAGAACAGTGCCAGTTCATAGCATTAAGCATAGGTGGGATTTTATGCATCTTAAACTTAGCAGCCTGTTGGCAGCCCAAATATGGATTTATGTCCCTCTGATCTTTCTTTGCATTTGACTGACATTTAAAATGAGAAGTTCTCCAGGATGATATTTGTCTTTGCATCTCCAGTTTATAATATGCTTGCTTTAATGATGTGTTAATCATAAGTGAAGCATCAGGACCCTGATATGCAGATGTTACAAAATAATTCTAATTACTATGATGAAATATTATAGTTATGTATTTGAGTTAAACTAAACACTTCATACTTGCTTTAGTAAACTTTGTACAATTTGTAGGATTTCTCAAATCTCATTACAGAAACTGATTATTCAAATAACAAAGCAGCAGGGAATTACACAATATAATGACCTTCCTCCAGTTAATGATTATTGTTATTTATTTAAAAAATACTGTTGGTTTCAGTTATTCTGTAGCTCTGTTCTTTGGCCTTTCACATCACATAAGAAATGTTCAATACGTTGAAAAGTATGGACAATTTTGAAACAAACATACAAGGCTAATGAATGAGAGGACATACTTTAAATACAAATACAGGTTTTAATTACAGCTAAGCCTAGATGCATGCATATGTTCAAACACAAACACAGGCACACAACACACAAACGTGCACTTTCACTGGGTTAGCATTGTTGCAGTCCTTTTCTTTAAGGATGTTGTGTATGTAAACTTTCTGTGTCCAACTACTTGAGACCTTCAGTTCATAATCCAGTGCCTCCTGTCCCTGAACCCATCTAGGTTTGACAGATGAGGTCAAATTAATAATTATGGTATGCTTTCTGCATTAGCCTGCACTAAGAAAATTCTCAAATAGACAGATATGTGACTTTTATTTTTCTTGTATCATGAAGTAGTGTCTGGGATTTGCAGTAAAAGGGAGCACATCTCCTCTTGAATAAAGTAAAAAGCATATTAGGTGAAAAAAGCCAATTTACTGCACATTAAACTCCCTTTTCTGATTGTGCAACACTTAGTAAACCTTCAACAGAGGCTCAGAGGAAGTGTACTGAAAGCTCTCCCTGTTTACATAATGTTGAGTCATGATGTTTTCCCTGTCTCAGTCTTACTAGCAGTTTCAATGGGGAAAGGCTCCCAGAGTTAGGTCCAGAAGTCAAACAAGGCAAGACTTCAGGAATGATCAGTAGGTTAAAAAAAGCACTGTGGTTGGAAAACAGTTTTGGTCAGAAAGAGGTTGACAGAAATTTATTTGTGGTGTCAGAAGACAGGAAGCCAGAGTGGAGGGTAGAAAGAAGTTGGAAAAGAATTCAAATTCTCAAGGACAGGTATGAGCCAAGAGGATGGAAGATGAGGTCCTTTACGAAGACAGCATACAAGATCATCTAAAGTAATTTTCATGTTGTTGAAATGGATATTTTTTCCCAGTTTTATCAAAATAAACAAATGTAATTGGGTGTGACTAATTGCATGTTACTGTAACTAATATGCCTTAATTCACTGTAGTTCTATGCATCGCAACATCTGCAAAGCCACTGAAGTTTGGGAACACTTGCTGCTTAAAATTCTACACTGGCTGCTAAATTAATGAAGTGAAGATTTTTATAAATTCTTGCAGCTATTAGAGAAATTTAATTATTGAAAAATATTGCCAAAACTGAGAGAATGTGCTGTACAAGCACTGGGGTACCAGGGGAATTAAATCATTTTGCTGAGTATACATAACGTATCACTTTGCTGCTTCAGAATTGCCTCAGAGCAATCAGTGAAATGACTGATTTTTCAATGAACAATGTCCTCTAGTGATGTCCCTTGCTGGTACAAGTAATATTTTCACATACATACCAAGTTCTCAGTTAAAATCAGTTAGATCTCCACTGTAGGAAGGATATTTCAGAACATCTGTCCTCTGTGTCTTAGAAGCAGTAAACTAACTGTCAATATAACAGTCTTGATAGTTACTTAGCTTCTGTTTTCTTCAGACTACTATTAATTAACGTAAATTAGTCTTTTCCCTCTCTTGTGTTTAGCCCATGCAGTTTTAGAAATTTACTCACTCAGATAATTAAAACTTAAAGGCTTTCAGTTCCTCCAAATTGTTGAGCAGTCTTTCTTTGAGCTCCATGCCATGAATTCATCTTTTTCTTTTCTTTTTTTTTTTAATTTCGAGAATCAGAACTCCAAAATCCAATTTGCCAGTGCCTTGTATGAATTTCAAGATTTACATCTTGACTGGATATCTACTGCCAGACTGACACAGAAATACCTTCTTTTCTCTGTCCCACATCACAGCAGGAGTTACAGAAGGATGGCAAATTCAGAGTCACATTCTGATCTACATTCTGATCCACCGGTGCCTCCAAGTCTTTCAGCACCTCTGTATTTTCTAACTCCTTAGTTTTCATTATTAATTCCTCGATGGAAGTGTTTTCATGTTACAGTATGAAATTTCATCCTATTTCTCTAATGCCTGTCTTTAAGGCATCTAATTCTTCCTGACTGTGATGTATCTTGAACAAATGCCATTAGTATACTTCTATTCTTTAATAGTTACTCTAATGAAAGTATTAAAGAAAAAAACCTTCAGAATTGTACTAAAACTTCCTTCTAGCACAGTAGTTCCTATTTCAATGCAGTATAAACATCTTCCCTTTAGCTTGTTTCTTGCTTGCTTGGCTACTCAGGTGATAATCCTCATGTTCTCTAGTTTCACTAACCATTTCCTGTACCCTTGTATTAGATGTATACTGAATGAATAGTTTAGATCTGCTGTATTTCTCTTGTCTAGAAAATATGCACTGTTCAGACAAGGAGATATCAGACTAGCCAAGTATTATGTGGCACTGATGTTTTCTAGCTTATTTATTTCCACATCTTTACTTATTTTTCCCTTGCAGTCTTCTGGTTGCTGATCCCTGGTTTCAAAGGCCTAGCACAGAATGCATCAAGAAAGAAACAGTCCCTGGGTTCATGGAAGCTGGTACACAGTTGGTGTAAGCACCCTCTTGGGATTAGCAACTGACAGGAGATGTAAGAAACTTCCCTGTGATAAGGGACCTCCAAGCTTTTAACCTTTTACAAAGTTTTAATTTAGCCCACTAATCCTGTACATTAGAAAACAGATCCAAACCAACTCTCAGTTTTGAACACACTGATACTGGAGATACCTGAATTCCACACTGAATCCACATCTATCTGTGGATTTTCTGAATAGTTTATTTTATACTGCAGTGAGCCAGAACCCGCAATAGAAACAGCAACACATCTATGGATGCTCAAAAACTGGATACAAATTTTTTGCCTGATGTCCATCTGCATGACACATAGTCATTAAAAATTCCTGACTTATGAACCCTAGGCTAATATATATAACATAAACTGAGTTTTTAAGTATTATACTTAGCTGTTTCTCATTCTTCATCATTAATCATGTGAGAAGAGTTAATAAAAGCTGTATAAACTACCTAGGTGGTTTAAGGTATTCCATCTTACTGCTATACGGGATTTTTCAAAGGAATCAGGGAAGCAAGGTCCAATGAATCACAGTGAGATTTAGGTAGCTAGTCTAACCCAGCTTCTTTGAAAATCCCATCTTTAATGAGATCACTGAAGTTAAGAAGTCTTTGTGACAGATTATATCAATGGGAAGAGCTATACCACATATCCTTGGGGCTCACTGCTCCCCAGGAAGAGTCTGTGACTTCATTATTTCCCTATCCTGAGGGCACAATCAGCCTCCATGTATTAAAGATACAGACTACGGAGAGCTGTGGCCAATCTCAGAAGAGATGATTGCCATTTTCTTTAAAATTCTTGGTACACTGATTCTGGGCTTTTAAGGACTTGACATAAAAAGATCTTTTTTAATCTGGAACTAAAAAATATCTACTCTGCTTTCATTGTACCATTGCAGGATGTACAAATTAACAGTAATGGACAATCATACTCTGAAATTCTTCAATAATTTGTTTTAGATAGCATATATCTGTAACTCTACTGTCTTACTCACACATTTAAAGGGCCTGTTGTCTGTGAGTCTGCAATAATAACTTAATAAAAAAGGCAATAAGTAGCTGTCTTGTTTATGATGTGATTATCAGGAAGGACATATTTTGTATAAATAGCATTGCTGGGAATATTTCTGTACTAATGGGAGATGTCTCATAATTTAATTTTAATTTCAATCTGTAACTCTACTGTCTTACTCACACATTTAAAGGGCCTGTTGTCTGTGAGTCTGCAATAATAACTTAATAAAAAAGGCAATAAGTAGCTGTCTTGTTTATGATGTGATTATCAGGAAGGACATATTTTGTATAAATAGCATTGCTGGGAATATTTCTGTACTAATGGGAGATGTCTCATAATTTAATTTTAATTTCATAATTTATTCCTCCCCATCATACTCTGAAATTCTTCAATAATTTGTTTTAGATAGCATATATCTGTAACTCTACTGTCTTACTCACACATTTAAAGGGCCTGTTGTCTGTGAGTCTGCAATAATAACTTAATAAAAAAGGCAATAAGTAGCTGTCTTGTTTATGATGTGATTATCAGGAAGGACATATTTTGTATAAATAGCATTGCTGGGAATATTTCTGTACTAATGGGAGATGTCTCATAATTTAATTTTAATTTCATAATTTAATTCCTCCCCACCACCATCCTTAAAACTACCATAGATAACTTGTATCTTATACAATACTTTCTTACTGAAAAATATCAAAGAAACACATCACATGTTTCTGCAAACTTTTGGGGGAAAAACAGAAGTTCTGAAAATTTAACTTTCTAACTGATTTTTTTTTTCTTTTCAATAACAGGGTTTTATCAACTTGTTCTTCCCTATGATACTTTAGTATCTATTTATAGATAAACTAAGTAAGTGATTTTTAAAACAGTTAAACATTCTTAACAACTATATGCCAAATTGTACAATAGAAAGTTCAATCTCACACTTGAGAAAAAAAAGATTTTGCCAAATGACATAAGGCAATGTAGAAAATATTTCTACATTACATAAACAATTTATTATTGAAGTTTATCTTTGCATTAGCAGATTAAAAATGTGTATCTGTATCTGGTAATATAGGTTTTATGATGAAATTGTAGACTAAGATAGGCCAAAGGTTCAGTTTTGGAAAGCATGTATATTTCTCTTCCCTTCATAAAGCTGCTGAGAAACTGAAAAATTATAGACCAGCAGATAAAATACATGGCTAGTAAGGACAGAATAAAAAGATGAAGTAGAAGTGAAGAAATGGGAGTTAAAGTAGTTCTGGTCTGAAAGTAATTTTAGACTTGGTTTTGGTATGGATTTACTGACTCCAGTGACAAAATGAAGGGCAGCCTCACAGAATAAGAGCAGCTGTGCTGAAGCGAATGAGGCTTGAATCCTTCATGCACATCATCAAATAGTTGCTTGCTAAATTCTCACCTGTAACTTCTAGACAATCTCTCCGCTCTTGATGGGTTGCACCAGTTGTCACTGGGGATATAGTTTAAAGGAAATCTAAGTGCACAGTACTATCTACTGACTAGCTTGGACTACATTGCCTTTATTAGTCATGATGATATCTGAGGAAGACAAGTCTCAGTTGCATTTGTAGATCTGGTATCCAGGTGTCTGGGCAGGCAGAGTTGTTTCTGTAACCTGAAGAGATTTGATCCCAAAATATATGAAATTTCATTATGTCAATTAAATAGTTTCTTTTTCAGAAAGAACTGCATTTTAAACACTGTACCACTATAAATTGTTCTTTATAAATTATATTATATTTTATTCCATGTTCAATGTCTTCAATATCCTCCCAGAGATTTTTTCATAGATTATGGCATAACTGAAGCACATTTACTGAACTAGCATAAATGTTATAAACTTGGTTTCTGTTTTGTCTTTCTTTGGAAGGTGGCAGGTGTAAGGGAAGGCCAGGGGGAGCCTACATTAGAATTTTAGTTCAGATCCACTGTGAGTGCTTTTGAATTTCTTCTCCTGGTCATTCCCATCCCATCACAGAGTATAAGAGTGCACGACCTGGTTTCTTTTCAGATGAACCCATGAACTCATGAAATGAACTCATTCTTTTCAGATGAAACTGAACTGGAAGATGCTCGCCAACTGTTAATGAGCCAGAGGTTAAGTGTGCCACGAGTCAAGGGAACGGGACCAGACTTTAGCCCAGCTTGTGAGAGTTCCCCACAAAAATCATGTGTGGTGTGTTCACTGCATTCTCAGCACCGACGGTTTCACCCTTAAGATCTGCTCCTTTTGAGTCAAGATACTATCTAATGTGGATGTAACCTCTTTTGTGAATGTAACCTTTTTATTGAAGGTATTGTAGTTCATGTGCTGGCCAGTTGCAGACTGGCTTGCAGTACAAAGGAGTACACTGCAATAACCAGCTGTAATAGATTTTCCTAGGGCAGTTCAGTGTATCTTAAATGGAAAGGACACTCCGAAGGATGTTACTGCTTTAATTTTTTTTTTTCTTTACACTTATCATCGGTTGTCTTCTCAGAATCTTGAAAATATTTTTCTCTACCACTCTGTCTGAAAAATCAGTTTCCTTTTTCATCTGCTGGAAGCATCTGATAAACAAAGAATACACGATGCATTTCTTTATTTCCTTCTTTGCACCAGTGTCATGAATTCATGGGTCCATTAGTTGATGTTTACTTCCTTTTCTGTGTCTGGGATTAAAATTTACAAGATATTTTGAGATCTGAAGGACTGGTATCGATTCTAAGAGACTAGGCTCAGAATTCTCTTTTAGATATAATTTATTCTAGTCTAAGAATAACAGTCATTTGGAAAAATTACGCATTGAGCTGCTTCAGATTTCAAACTTCTCTTTGTCATGTGTATTCCAATTGCCCTCTTTTCAGTAAATTTGAGTGATGCTGAATATTTGAGACTGATAATATGTATTACACATAGGATTAATGATAACTTGTCATGTAAGATTAGGGTTGGCATAGGCATGTGACAAGTTTGTGGCTCTTCTGAGGCAAGAACTTTATTCAAAGGAAATAGCTCTCTCTATAAAGTACTAAAAAGCTAGAACAGGGCAGGCAGAACACCATCACTGCCTGCAGCCAAGGCACGGGACTGAAGGGTGTAGTGCTCCATCTCATTGACTCAAAAATGGTCAGTGAACTCCAAACCAAAAATCTTATTCCAAACTCTCAGGCTATCTCCTTTCCTATTGAGCTACCTAGATGAAGGTAACACTTAGCAAAGGAGAAAGAAATAGTGATAAAGAGTGGATATGGGGTTTAAGTACTGTTCCTATTAGCCTGAATTCTTATAGCTTGTTTAGGATTGTGAAAAGTGAATGCAATATTTGGTTTAATGTGATGTGATCTGCTTCTGCAGATCAGTAATAAAAACAGTTGTTATACAAAAAGCAGAGATGGAGTAAAGAAGCAGGGAGCATGGCACCAAAAATCCCACACTGTCTTACTACAGCAGAACAATTGTTTATTCTCCATGTCTACTATATAATCCTTGAAAAATGGGAATACTAGTAAATATCTACAATCCTGTGGTTTGCAGAGGTTCAATGTAGTATTACTTTTGTGACAAGTGGATCTTCAGACAAAAGAACAACCCATTCTCAAAATACATTGTAAGGCTTCAAATACTGGAGAAAGTTTTCTCCTAATAGTTCAAAGCAAAGGAGCAAAACAACTATCATTCAAGAGGAAATAAGTGTTGACACAGCCATCCTTTCAGGATAAGACCACTACAGCCACTGCTCTGACTGATGTTTGCACAGATTTCAATGAGCAAGCATTGCGCTGACATGGGTATTGCCTGTATGTTTTCATAGCAGTATGGAGTTCAGTGTGGTCATGAAAAGCTAAGCAAGAAATGGAGCTTCCGTGTAATCCATACTGAACTCTCTGCTACCAGAGTTAGCTGCTATCAGTAAGAATCAAGAAGCTTAAAGCTGTAGATATAGGTGATGAAAGATCAGAGCCTATTATCAAAACAGAATTTTGCAAATCTTAACTGCACTTAGAAATCATGAGGATAAATGTTCTGAAAACTACAGACAGAAAAGCAAATATTCAGAGCTTTATTCTGTTTGTCTCACTGTCAAAGCATTATTAATTGCAAGAATTATTTGAAGTTTGTGAATATTTGCTTTTATAAAGGCTTTGTTAAATAATTAAGGAAGTTAATATATGCTTGAGCAACGGCTTTTTGTGAAAAACAGGCTCATTTAGTCATTTCATTATACATATGATCTCTGATTATATTTCTTTTACATTCATCTGGAGAAAATCATCTCTACAATGTAATTTTCATCAAGACTTTAGCATAATGTAGTAACATTTTGTTGTAATAACCCTTCATCAATCACTATTTCTCTCTGCTGCCATTGCCATCCTGCTCCCTAAAATTTGACATTCATCTAGGAATAAAAACCTGAAAAAGCAGACATGAATGATCTATTCCAAGTCTTTCTACTGAGCAGCTGAAATTTGCTCAGATACAAGGGAAAAGCAGAGATGTTCTTCAAAGGATTAAGAGTTCTCTGTGAATGGTATATTAAAGGCAATATTCTCAAGTACAAAAAAAACACCAAACAATGCTTCCCCACCTCCCCCTGCCAAAAAAAAAACCCAAACTCAAACCAAAAAAACCCAAACAAAAAAGCGAGGACCAAATCTATATACTAAATCTTCTAAAGAAAAATGTTAGTGCCATACTCCCATGTGTGTTTGAACACTCACAATATCTTCTCATCCTTTCTTTCAAATTGGAATAGCAGTGAATAGTACTATAGTATCATACGGTTTCTTAGGAGTTTATAATTCAGCAGGTACTTTTAGTGCCATTCTAATTTTTGAGGTTTTATGGCCCTTTTCTCCTATCAGATGCCATTTGGGAATGTAGATAAGTTGCCCAAACATGGCCTGAAGTGTTCTGTGTCTGTTGCTCCTCTCAGAATATTTGGGGTTTTTTGTTTTTCTTGTTGTTTTTTTGTTTGTTGGTTTAATATTAGTAAAAAAAAAGGCAGCTGAAATGATGAGAGGGAAAACTATGTTCTTCCTGTTGTGTTCCCTTAACACAATCACAATATCCACACAGATCAAGGATTTGAAACTCGCCACAGCCACAGCCTCTCATCTCAGAGACACACCTGCAGACTTTCTACAAAACACAATCTTCTGAAACATCACAATTCCTCATTCTGATCTGATGATAGAAAGGGGTTATGAAAGCGGCAAGATTTCAAGACAGGGCATCCACCTAGAAGCCTGCTGTCTGCCGATTTCGGACTTCAGGGGAAGAAGGTTCTCATCTTGATAGATGAGAAACGGTCCATAAACCAGAGATTGTAAAAGCATGGCCTGTAGTGCAACACTGTTTCTTGAGTTGATATAGTTCATTAAGATACCTAGCTAGCTGGATTTACCAGAAGATTTACCAAAGGGTTACTGTGCCTGCTCAGGCAGAGCAGCCTCCAGCCTGCTGGCTATGGCCAGTAGGAGAGCCATGGAGTGGGACTTTTTTAGGGGATACAGGGGCACTTGGTTACATTTTTTTTAACAGGCTAGTGAATTACCTTCTTTTCCACATGGCAAAGTTGCCAGTCACACACAGTGGTCAACTTTTAGCTTCCTTTAAGCTTACGTTGTGACAGTGCTGTGTGTTAATAAGGGTTCTCATATGAAGATGGCATTTTTCATCAGGAAACTGTTTTCTATTTAACCATTTTTTCAGACTCTCAAATCTGTCTCAGAACAAATTTCCTTGAAAAACTTTTAAATGAAAAGGGTTCCTCTAACAGATTGATTTGTAAAATACTGAAATGTGTTAAATTCAAAACTTAAGTGTAACTCTTAATAATTTTACATTGTTTTTTATGAAATGTTAGCTTTATGCATTGCTATTTTTACTGGTGAAATGGATTGTTAGTAAAATAACTAGAATATGATTTTACTAGTTTATTTTACTCTTTAAAGCATGATGGGAATTGTTCTTCAGTTCTGAAATATCTTCTCAGTCATTATTCCACTCGTTTCTTAATGAAGCAGCTTGACACTAGCAAAATAGAGAACACATAAGGAGACAGTTCACCATATACTGCATTACTGAAATACTAGAAAAGCACCTAAAATAATAAACACAATCATTATAAAATGAAAGGTGATGCAAAATTAAAATTTTGATAATCCCAAAGGACATACTGGGCACTAATGTCTTTGGAAAGCCATTTTGCAGGGAGGACAAAAATATTTGATTTGGGTTCAGTTTAAAGTAGAAATAATTTTAAGATTTCATTATTTCCTGCAGAACAGAAATTATGAGTTTTGATGGATTTAATCAAAACATGATCTCATCAAAATATAACCCCCTTTTTTCCTCTATTTTTTTTTTTAACTCAATATTCTTGGTGTCTATTCCCATCAGGATACACCTTAATTAGGTCTTGACTGAGTGGATATAGCTATTCTGTCTACTGACTTAGTCTTTATTCACTTACAGATAGGGAAGAAGGTGTCATTTCAGTCTGAAATAGAAACCTTTCCCCTGAGCTCAAACAAAACTGGACCCTTGGGGGGATGTAGAAGTGTTAGCTAATTAGTTTTTTATTGGATTTCATTTTTAAATGTCTTTGCATGTGTGAATGCTGTTTGAAATACAACAGGGGGGAAAAGGAAGTAAATGAGTAAGGAATCTCTTACTGTGGTGTTTTTAATTTGGATGCAGCCAGGGTGAATGGTGCATGTCACATGAAAGCTTTCATGTGCTGTAGTCTGATGGTAATGCTGAGGACCTAAGTGTTGAATAGACATTTTGGGGAATTTATTCTGAACAAAACCTCCAAAGTTTTTATGGGTTCCTCAAAGCAGTTTAAATCATATGGGTTTAAAAATAAAAAAACAAAACAGTATGTTTTCTAGGGATATCAACAAATTCATACTGCCATTCAAATTTCTTCATAGAAAATGTATGGTTCCATATGTAATAGTCTATTATTAGATGATAAATTGACCCTTTCAGAGGGAGCTAGTGTCCTTCACTGGTCCTATAACCCAAACCTAAAACTTGTTTTCCAAAAAAGTCTTGGAAATTGTGTTTGGGCCAGCAGTGTATGACAGGAAAAGGGGCAGGGAGAGCCATGAAGAGAGAGAAGCTACTGGAGGTAAATGTAAGTGGAAAATGAAAACATTTTTGAGAATGTCCCTATGAAAAGTATTTCCTTTCTCAGTAACAGTCAGAATTCAATTATCCCTTGGCCAACTTATTGGAAGTAGGATAATTTCTACAAGAAAATGTTCACATATCTGACCTTTAAAAAAATGGTAAGATATTTGGCCATTTATGATTGGAAGGTAGAAGGTTTACAATTGTTTTTTTCAGCAAAATGTCTGGAAAAAGTCCAAAAGATTAGGCAAACAACAAGAAAGCTGAAGAAAGTAATTCGAGGAAGTTATGATGCCTTGAGCTAGATAAGCAACAGATTTGTCTGAAATCTGGAGAAAGCAGCAAAGGGCTTTAAATCAAACCTGGTGGTAAAGAAATTCTTGTGAGATCTGGGGCAAGTGGAGAGAACTTGAAGTGACATTGATTGAAGGGGATAAAACCAGGCTCGCTAGAGATGAGCCGAGGGGTGGCGTGCCGATGCCGGGGGCGAAATCGATAGCCCAGCTCAAGTGCATATACACCAATGCACGCAGCATGGGCGGCAAGCAGGAGGAGCTGGAAGCCATTGTGCAGCAGGAGAGATACGACTTAGTCGCCATCACAGAAACATGGTGGGGTGACTCTCATGACTGGAGTGCTGCAATGGATGGCTATAGACTCTTCAGAAGGGACAGGTGAGGAAGGAGAGGCGGTGGGGTGGCCCTGTATGTTAGGGAGTGTTTCGATTGTATAGAGCTCAACAATTGTGATGATGGTACGGTTGAGTGTCTATGGGTAAGGATGAGGGGGAAGGCCAACGAGGCAGATATCCTGCTGGGAGTCTGTTATAGACCACCCAACCAGGATGAAGGGGC
>NW_008796213.1:2105137-2118579 GCF_000699145.1 Aptenodytes forsteri | reverse complement strand
AGTGGTGGAGTCCCCATCCCTGGAAGTATTTAAAAGATGAGTAGATGAGGCGCTTAGGTACATGGTTTAGTGGGCATGGTGGTGTTGGGTTGACGGTTGGACTCGATGATCTTAGAGGTCTTTTCCAACCTCAATGATTCTATGATTCTATGATTCTATGATTCTAACTTTTGAACTTCTGCTTCCCTCATGAAGGAGGAATATGGTTTAGCTGAGGACTAAGATACCTCAGTCAAGGGAATAACAGTACCCAGATCCTGTCATTAAGTACACAAGATGAACATGACATGTCACCATTTGCTCTTCTGCATCGATTCCAGCAATAAAACACTACTGATATGAGGCCTTAGTATCTGGAAAGAGAGGATGGCTTTGAGCGTAGTGTTTATATAGTGCAAGCTTACAATAAGATTTTAAAAGGTTAAATATTTCGATTTGAACCTATAAGTGGAGAACAAGGAGGGAAAATGGTGCTTTATGTACCTGAATACTATGCCTGGTATATTTGAAGGAGATTCCATAGACAAGGTACATATTATTTACTTTCAGTGGCATATGTCACTTTACAAAATGGAAAACTGCCAGCAAAGAGGAAATATTAATGTCTCTGAATTTGGCTAGAATATTAAACAGTAAATGCTACTATTAAACTCTGCGGAAAGCCGATCACAAGAGCTTTACAAACTAAGGCAGTACTAACAGAATGTAACCCACTTTCATTCAAGAAGCTTAAATCTAAAGCTAAAAATGGGAAAACTCAGCCTCAATCTCATGCTTCCTTGGAGCCCTCAAGCTTGCAAGCAAGAATAAGCAAATATATACACCTTAAAAACAGCAGCATGGCTTGTTCCCCCGATGTATATTCTCCAGTTCAGATATCTTCCCTCAGGCAGTTCAGTGGGCAGCAATCAAGGCAGTCCAGTTTTACTGACTTTGTGATTCTTGCACAAACATTAATGTAGATTCAGGGCTAACTAAAAAGCAGTGAGCTCAGACTGCAGTCTTTTCCACAGGATATATTAATACATTAATCGCTGGCTGCCTGTTTTCACTCTGTCATAGGAATGCACCACATACGAAACTTGTATTCCCTTGGCAAATCTGATTTAAACTGGCAAAAGAATTCAGAATTTATTATAGACAACAGATATGTGTGCTTGCAGACACAGAGAATAGGAAACTAGACTGAAAAAGAACAAATCAAAAACTGCAATAAAAATTTGGCTTTAATGTAAGTTGGAAAATTCTCTTTGGCTGGTGTTATTCATGATGAAGTGAGGTTTTAGGGGTTTTTTTCTGATTCTTTAATGCAACTATGAAAACAATGCCCAGAAGAAGTGCTTTGTTATTTTCTTCTTGTTGTTCATTTTCTGATACCACCTTTTCTTCCTCCTTCTTAAGCGAACAAAAGCTGTAACCCCTCTTATCAGCTATAGAATCCTCATCTTGTAACCTCTGCAAAACTCCATCTGATTGCAATTGATCAGCACAACTCTTCATTACCTTCCCCTTTGATGTCTGCTAAATAGATTACAAGTAACACTATGTGCTTTAACAGCTATTTTCTCCACTCTGTTCTTCCTCTGTAATGGTACACCAGCACTGCCTGCCTTATGCAGGAATTCCTACTGAATGTATATTACAATTTTTTCAGTATTCAGAGATTTTAATTTCTACTTTTTTGTACTCCAGAACTCTTGGTTACCCAGGTCTTAGTAATTAAATCCAGACTACAGCTGGCATTTTAAAAGCAATACCACTGGCACTGTCTGCAGAGCAAATTTAAGCAGAAACAGGATATTTTCTTTACAGTGCCTTGCCTCAGTTTTGACCAGAGCTCCTGTCAACGTTTTCCCAAAACACTCTCCCAGCTCATACAACACTGGGTGATAGACAGTAGATCTCCAGTGTTATACTCCGTTTTGCAACCCGTAAGTAGCAAGTATGGTTCACTGGGTTTTAGATGCTTTCATAGGAGAGGTTGCTATTACATGCACCACTTCTGGCTATGGGGAATAGACCTCAGCCACAACTAAGTACATTTGATTGTTTTCTTTATCTTTTTTTTTTTTCTCTGCATAGCCAAATTGCTGCTGTTTCTAGGGCTCTGTAGCACATTGGCATGGATGGCAGGTGCTTCTTCTGGCGTAGCTCCTACATAAGTCATATCCAACACTTCCATTTTGTGGCCAGCTGGCCCAAGGAAATAACTTTCAGTTTTCCATGCTTTCATTACTGTACCTTGATGCTACACACAGAAGCCTGTTAGTGGCCTTTCTAGCAAACTTTTTGTTATTATTACTTGAATTACTGAAGCAAACACTCATTCTCAGAGTTAACTTGAGTTTCCTGTGCTAGTAAAGCATAATTTGGTCTTTGGTTTTTTTCTGTCTCAAAAGTGCATAAAGTACCTTACCTGTAATGAAGCTTTTCCTTGTTTCCCAAGTTTTCCTTAGTTGTCAGAGGAAGATCACTAGGACAAGATCCTGCAGGTATAGAACAGCATTGTCTTTATGCTCCTTTAGAGAGATGCAAGCAGAACAGTACAAGTTCACTGGACTGTTTTTTTGTGACGGCTGACAGCAAATGTGCCACTGCCAATGCTAAAATCAAGACCAAAGTCTTAAGCCTGGCTGCTGCCAAAATCCTCATTTACAGTTCCAACATTTTAACTGTGCTTTATGACCTGTACTGAAGTAAGTATTCCTGAATGGATATTCATGAAATGTAGTTATACCCTCTTCCTCCAAGTCCCCCAAGCAATGTCTAAAGCTTCTGTTTCTGTATGAGCTTAGTTTCCCCCAGCTTTTTACAATGTTCTGAAAACAAATGCTAGGGAGATTTCACTGCCATCTTCACAAATAGCAGCTATCAGCATTTTTCTTTTTCTTGCTCCATTATTCTCTGAAACTCAGAAAGTTTACCTGGTTTCTGCCTTTCAGAGCTGGGTAGGCAGGTTGGGCGTGTTCACTGTCAGGAGCCTCCCTGGCTGCAGTTCATGCTACCTGCTGGCAGGCAATAGGACAGGTTCAGTTCAGGAAACTCCATCTCCTTGCCTGTTTTCTGATGCAATTTTTCATTTGGGAACTAAATATAGATCCATTTCTGGCTAGACCTTTATTATGATTTAATGTTATTCTCAAGCTATAACACTTCTAATTGCTCTAGGCAGTACACACACCCAAATGAATTGAAGTTTACTGAATCATTCCCTGACTTTTGCAGTTCATTCAGCTGAAATTCAGAGGCCTGGATTCTTGCTGCACTGCTGCGTACATGATAGGGACTTAGCTTTAAGTTCACCATTTCTCTTCCAAGTCCAGGTTGTTTTTTTTTCTTTCTGAAATACCCACTTGACACGTTCAGCCTTCAGTTTAAACTAATAGACGCAGCTCACACCCACCACAGAGTGGAGGGGGGACCATCGCTTTTCAGTTATCAACTGAGAGATGTTTACATGTTGCAGTTGTTAAGGAAACCACGCTGCATGCTATCTTGTTTGCTGTGAGTTTGGAAAAAACATTATTTTCTTTTTACCTTAATATAAAACTTTTTTTTTTCAGACATCTTCAAAACTAGATGTAGGTGGTCTCATGCCTATTCCTATTTTCAGTATTTGGTGTTTGGAATCCTTAAAGATTAAATCCATAAGCAGAATTTACAGTAGAAAAGTTTATTACAGATATAAAAATTATGAGTAGTGTCCATCAACTCAAATTTACTCCCCTGCTGGAAAATAAGTACTCAGCCTCTTCACTGTGCTCCTCATTTTATAACTCTTAAGGGAATATCTATTTCTTGTCTTCCCTTTTTATATATAGAAAATTGTCCCATAACAGTCTATTATATTGTACTAATAAGAAACACATCCAACTGTCTATACCATTAAATGGTGTCCAGTAAGTCTTTATTTCTGAGTAAGATGCGTTTTTGTTCATCTCCAAAGAGGCATTTCATTCAATGCCCGTCTGCCAATATCTGATCTTTAGTGGGTCTGCATAGTCCTCACTTTACTTGTAGAGGTTGTTTCTTCAGGTTACACTTCCCTATACCATCACACTAACATACATGCAGCATAATACAGCACCTTCATTTTCCATGTACACAATTCTGTTTAGCACTACAGATCCTTCCTCCTCACTTCCCACTACCACCCTCACAGGCACCAGCACCTGCCTCTCCACGCGCTCCCCGGCGTGCTGCTGGCAGTGCACCATGCCCACAGGGAGCCCCCCTTCTTCATGCTTTTCTTGCACCAACGCTTCTAAATGCAGCTGAACTCCTTCTGAAGACATGTCTTAGACCACTTGACTGGAATCTCTGTGTTGTTCAGACCTCAGTCACTGTGCTCTTCACCTGGGGCCCTTTTGCCACATCTGGCTGATTTCTTTCTAAGGGTCAGCACATTTTCTTTGTGAATTCAAATGACATGACTGTCACTTCGACTCAGAGTAGTAACAACTCCTTCTGATAGACAGAAGTGTCTATCAGATAGACAGTGTCTAACAGCTTCTCTCTGGCTGTATCACACCCTCAAAAAGTGAACTTTAACATCAGAAAAGATTTCAGAAAAACAAGTAACAGACTATTTTGAAGGCTACCAAAATGCCAGACAGAAATATTTCCTAGTTGCTTTTTGATGTTTCATTTTATTTGCATGAAGTAGTAATAAATGTTTATTTGTTTTTTAAAAATTTCATAGGTACATATTTTTTCTTAGTGGTTAATTACATCTTTCTGCTTTACCTCATGGAGGAAGTCTTTAAGTCATTGGAAATGGCATATTTCAAACTACAAAACCAGAAATTTACCCTTTATTTGTCCATATCTTCTATAAAATTTGTGCACAAGTATTATTATAGTCTCTAAATATAAATGGAAAAGCATCCTGTTTTTCATTAAATTGTCACTTTCCAAAATTATAGCTATTTAACTTGTGGATTTTTTCTTTTAAAATTTCTTCCTCGTGATAAGTTTTATCTTTTTGCAGTTTCCCCAAACACAGCAAAAAAGATAGCAACACTTCTTAAAGGATTGACAGAAAAATCTTGTATTTGTACAGTCCTAAGCAACAACTTCCACCATCTCTAACTGAAATGCAGCACTGCAAAAATCCAGATTATAACTGAAGCTAAAAACCTTGCCCTCAAAATATGCTTCCCCAGAACGCCTTAAATTGTAAGAAGGAAACAGACAACTTCTTAAAATGTTAATTGTTAGCTCTGTTTTTTCTCAATCTAGCAGTGGACAGACACTGTGATTTATGAAGACTTTTTGATAAAGTCATTTCATGACTTCTGTCACACAGATTTCAAGGTAGTCTGGCTTTGGAATTATTTTCATGGACTTCTCTTATTTTCTGTTCAAAATAATATTAAAAAAGCTTCTTCTATTTCTTTGGAGTGAAACATCTTTTATCATCTGAAAATAGCTGAAACATCCAACAGGAAGGGGAGGAAAATAACTAACATGTTGAGCTCAGTGAAACTAAAACAATTGGAAAGTAATTTACACTAAATTATTGGTTATATTGAACTTCTGTTTCTTTCATCTTCAGAAAAAAAGAATCAAAGCACTTCATATGTTTCCAAGGTATTTCTGGCATTGCATATTTCATTATCATGCAATTATTCTGTTCATTTTAGCTGCCTCCTTTTCCTCCTCAGAGCCCCAGGGAGGATTTATTTTTGGGGAGCTGTGAAGTGTAATATAACCATATCAGTCCCTTACACATGGTGCACAAAGGAAGGGCTCACTAGCAGGCAACAGGTTGTGTTCCATTGTGCCTGCTCGTCACTGTGCCACTGTGCTTAGCTGATGGCTGTGGCCAGGCTCTGGAGCACAGCTGTATGCAGCGGTGCACCGGGGGTCCCGGGGGTCCCTGCACCCAAAAGTCCTGCTGTGTTTCCTTTCACCAGGCAGCAAAGACACCTGCTGCAAGCAGCTATGTCACTCTGGATACATTCTGCCTCAGAGATGAGTGAAGTTTAATATCTGCTTTTGAATGTTTGATGACTTGCTGAAAATGAACTGATGTTTTCCATTCTTTGGGCGTGAGATGCGTATCACGTAATTGGCATTAATAAGTCACCTTTGAAGAGATGTTAGGACCTCAGTAGGCATGCAGATATCTGCATTCTTAAGGGTTGTTCCCTTCACCTTAGATCTGAAATACACCAAGATTGCTATGAAAAACCCTTCTGCTGTCCTTGAAGCACTTTTCCTAAGGTCAAACACAATACTTGCTTCTTCAAGGCTACAGAAGATTGAGTGTTGCTTCTGCATTTAAAGGAATTGAGTATTGGTCAAGGTTTCTAAAAAGGCAGTGATACATTTCATAGGAGGGACTGTAGACCAGTTTTTATTTTCCATTATAATTACCAAGCAGTAACCTAACTGAAGAGTCTCAATTAGCAAACAAAGTTATTTTTTAGTCTCAGGGAATAACACACAGACTGTTGCTAACCAAGTGATTCCTTGTCCTGCCCTGGTGAGCTTTAGAGATTATTTTTAGGGGAAAATTTCTTGCCATAGTGAACGTGTACCGTTTCATGCATGGTTTAGGAGAGTTGTTCTCTCCCACGTGGAAGTCCTGATAGACAAGCTGTGTCCACCTGCTCTGAACAAAGAGAGCTGACACAATTCATCCCCAAACAGGACAGCAGGGCAAAGGATCAATCTAAGGGCTTTAATGGCTTAAGGCATGATACATAGGCCTGTAAAGAGACAGATTTCTGCAGAAGTAAATATGTAGTTAGTACTATAGCTGGCAATCAGCTACTACCTGTTTGCGGGCTTGATTCTAAGTGATGGCCCTCTGATTTATAATATGTAATTTAAATTAATTCCAGCAAAACAACTTTTAATTCAGTAACAGGCAGGAATAAATCATATTTTCATCAATGAAACCATCTTCTTCTTTGAAGCCAGATAATAAAATATTAAGCCAACATGACCTCCATGTACTTTGAACCATCCATGCATGAGCTATCTTCATGATTACTCCTGGCAGTACTCTCTACTTTCTCATTTTTCATTTGTATTGCTAGTTTATATCCTACTTGCAACCACTTTGCCACTGTATTTTTTACTATATTTTACATGACTGGCCACTCTTGCAGATACTGTTAGAATCTAGTCGTGTCCCTATAAAGGACAATATGTGGCAGACATAGGAAATTGACACATTCACCTCAATCCTTATTAGGAAATTAAATTATTTTAAGGAGTAGCAAATGTTGAAAACCTCAGATCACGACAGTTAGGAGTACTTTCAGTTGAAAAATTAATTCTACGTTAAGTATTGCACAGTTATTGAGCCAAAAGACTAAAAAGATCAGTCTGTTTCAGTATTGTCCTCCTCCTTAAAAGTCTTCTTTTTTCCAACAAATCTATACTCCTCCTCAGTATTTGAAGATACCGTAGTTAAAAGTGTTCCGTCATAGATATGTGAGTGGGGACAGGCATTATCAAACCGATTTTACAAATGAATAACCTCAAACATGAAGTGTCTAAAATTCACTGCAATCAAAGCTGAGAAAATTACCTGGTTCTCATAATAACCAATTTAATGTCATACCCATTGAACCATACTGCTTCTTTGAGACACTAGTGAATCAGAGTGCTTAAGGTGCTCCTATAATTACACATTCACATGTTTTCATATGAAATGATTTGTCTGATAATTATACAAAGGATGATGAGCCTGTTGCAAAATCCATTTGGATGTTTCTGTCAGCTTTGTGTCATTGAAACTTCATATAGTATTATGGGCATTTTAAGCAACTGTGAAGTTACATGTTTTTCTTTTAGAGAATACAGCACAGATATTTTTCCCATTTTAACACTTATTTATCAAAGTAATTTTCTTTTCTCACCAATGATAATTATTTTTGAAGGTATATTTTGAGACACTAACAAGCATTTATTATAGCCAGTTTCAAGCCTAAAAACATTCATGAATTATGCTTGCAAGAATGGAAAAAAACATCTTTTACAAAGATAAAGATAACTTGCAGAAACACAGGGCACTTCTGTCTCTGTTTATTATTGCTCTTTGGCAATTTTCCTGTGCAAGTCCTAAAGACTAAGAGTGGTAATAGAAAGAAAACAAAGAGAGCAAGAGGAGTAATGGAAGGGACAGAGGGAGAAAGATGCAGATGAATTAATACGGAGAAGACTCAAGCTACAGGATTCCCATGATTAGTGATTTGATATAATGTAGAAAGTCAAGTATCAGAGTATTCGTATAGGTTAGTTCTTCTCAAGAGGATAATCTTCTTCATGACAAGAGTTCCCATCTCCAGGTTAGCCCACAGGACAACAGAGGAGGTTGTTTTCCCTGTTATATATGCAGGTAAGAGGCCCCTAAAACACAGTAGACTCTGTTTTTTATCATTATAATTTAATCAGAATTGAGCAAAAGCAGGTAATACATCAGATGTTGATAAAATTTCCTGTGGTGAAACAAGACAGTATAGAAATGCATGCTTGAAAAATACATAAATAAACTTTCCTCCTTGTTTAAAATGACAGACGTATTTTATCTTGATCTGAGTTCTGCTGGAAGATGAAAGTTGTGCAGAACATAGACTCTCCGGAGATGGAGCTCTCTAGGAAGTTTGCTTTGCTTTTCTTGACAGCTGATTGATACCTGCAGAGTTAACCACATTTTAATGCAATTTATAGAGTCGTGCATGTCACAGAAAGCTCAAAAATTAATTAAGAAAACATCTAAAATACAAATTAGGTAAATAATGAATTTATTAACTGATGTATTGTTGCTTTAAATTATTAAAAAAAAAAAATCGTGTCATGAGACCCTGCATGTTCCTGGTTTCAAAGACAAACTGACATTTTTTCCTCCTCCACTTCTTTCTTTTTTAAATGAAGCAAGTTACTTGTGAAAGTGTTCTGGTTGATGGAACTCTGCCAGCCTATTTTATTATAACACATTTTTATTCACAAAGAAAGAAAAGGTTATTGCACATGTCATATCTTTATTATACTTGACAAGCTGTAAAGCATGTGTCCTAAAAGGAAACAGAAAGTGATATATCAGATTACCTTTCCATTATCCACAACAAGAACCGAGATGCTGGATGGCAAAACAGTGCTGAGTGGACACTGACATTCCATGGTAATTGGTTATTTTTTTGCATTCGGTAATTTCTTTACTGAAAGAGTGGTTAAACATTGGAACAGGCTGCCCAGGGAAGTGGTTGAGTCACCATCCCTGGAAGTATTTAAAAGACGAGTAGATGAGGCGCTTAGGGTGGGTCGACGGCTGGACTCGATGATCTTAGAGGTCTTTTCCAACCTTAATGATTCCATGATTCTATGATTTAATTCCCAGGAGAAAGAATGTTAAATACACAGTTCCACAGGAAAACTTGGAGACTGATGTGAGGAAAGCTGTTACACCACTGTTGGACTTGCTTACCCAACGGGAGAGGAGCTCTATAAAAATAAGCAAATCCTTGTTACTCTGAACAAAGCCTTTATCCATATGTAATGTGGCTGCACACAATTTTGACAAAAATTATGAAAAAAAATTTTGAAATCCCTTCCCCAAAATACATAAATGGAAAAATGTTTTCAATTTTAAAAGAATTTCTGATTAGTAATGTGCATGAGTTTATGCAACAGTATAACAAAGACCTAATTTGATTAGGATCTCTGAATACTACAATAATATTAGTACTTTCTGTATACTAAACTCAGAAAAAATTACTTTTTTCTACCTGTGAAATTTGTTCACTTACAGAGCAGACTAGGCCTATTTTTTTCACTTTGACGGTAATTGGCAGGAAAGAGTTCAATTCAGATACTGCAGGGTAAATGTAACTTCCATGCATATTCACCCTCTGCCATGCAAAGATAAAGTCATGCAGGTACCAAATAAACTCATAAATTAAAAATTACCAATGTGTAAATTATTCAGGACACTGGGGCCTGATACTCTAATTGGGTTCCCTTTATCTTCAGAAGGATTTTTATTGGGTCTCAAAATTTTACTTCTACACCCAGCCACAACATGCAACGAATAATTGTATATTACAATATTTTAATACTGGATTAGGAGAAATTAGTAAAAACTGTGAGGTGAAAAAAAAGTTATTTGATCTGAATTTGGGGAAAACAAATTATTTTTAAAAAGAAAAAAATAACAGCAAAGATAAGCAATCATGCTGTGTAGTTTTAGGATTGACAGTCACACAGAAAAAAGGAAAGGAAGACTGGACTTTCACAATATTTCATCTGTGAGTAGACATTTTATTAGCTGAGTTTTATGGCCCTGTTTGCAATAACGAGCAGGAACAGCACAGTGTCCAGATTAGCAGGCATCAGTGCCACCATAAATCATTTTAAAACAAGACAATTCTTCAAAGAAACACTAAACTTGTCAGTGGTCCACCTTTTAAATAACATCTTGTATTAATTTTAATGCCACAGGAAGAGCTGTTAGAAGCAGGTATTTCTGCATGAAGAATCATATTTAAAATAATACATTCAGAATAGAATTCGGAGAAAAAATCTATAGCCATTATGTGAACAAGCCAGACTGTAATGTTCTCTTTTGTACTAGAAGGAAATAGAAAAGAATTAGACAATTTTGTCATTTGTTTTGTTTGTCTTGGCAACAGGGCATCATGGCATATCACCAGGAAAAGAGATTCATAAATATGCAAGATTTAAAATAAAAAATAGGAACACATATGTCATGTATAGATTGAAAGCACTTCAGAAAGTTTCAGGAAACATCTGCATCAATACTTTTATCATTATGTGAACTGGCCATTGCAGGATCCTGAAAAAGTGGGACACTCATTTTGATCATGGTTATTTGTACAGTTCCTTTGATTTCATTGTAAATGTTTATTAACAGACAATAAAAAGTGGTACAATGAAGTCTCAAAAAGCCAGGGTCCACAAACCCGGTGCAAATCACACATTAGGACATGATACGTGATGACAGGAGACAGGCCCTAGAACCATAAAACTGCTGAAGGAAATAACATACAGAGTTTTCTTCCTGTCCTTTTGGATTCGCTGAAAGGCCGTTCAAAGAAATTTTGTGTGAAAGATCAAAAAAGAATTAGTTAATGATTCCTTCTCCCCACAAAACACAAAGGGCAAAATTTATATACATATTTAAGATGTCTTTCTTTGTGAGAACTGGTTCATTTTGGAAGCTAGCATTATTCCTTAGGAACTTTTTACCTGGAATCAGCTTCAAGAAATCAATGAGAAAGAGAAATTTGTGCCTTTGAGTCATTTGGTCAGCGTTAATCATCTGGCTTTTCCAATGTGCTATGAAATCTTCAAGCACTTTTGAATGCTGCTTCTACAGCATCTGAGGGACTGGACCTGTCAACCCTATTCGATCACATAGCTGTCGAATGGACCTCGGGCACTGTTGTTCTTGGCTCTTGGATATTTATTTGCACGTGAAAGGACAAACTTGGCCTCTGTATATGCAAGATTCTGCACGCTATAATTTATAGATGCACTTCATAACATTTACACTTGCAAACCAGATACCAGTATTGAGCAAAGAGAAGACCTTGAGTACCAGTAGCTTCATCATCTACCTGCTGGTTTTCACCACTTTTTTTTTTAACCTGATGAATTTAACTATATTTAGTCATGTTCCCATTTTCAAAGGTCTCTTACTCCTGTTTCTATTTATGGACTAAGAGGAGGTTTGATGGACTATAAGACCTTTTCATGTGAGGAACCAAGCTGTGTTCCTGTAGAATGTCAACTCATTCGAACAGCAGAGAAGCAAACGGAAGGCTGATTAGATGGAAATTGCCTCTTTTCAGGTGGTGGGAACCCATTTTGAAACTTCTTACCTGACTGGCCTATTTTGGCTGATGCTTATGTCCTCCAGCAGGAATGTCACTGTATCTATACCCATGGACTGTGATTTGCTTCTCCACCTACTTTGTTTTCTGCTACTTTAATCCACTGGGCATGTATGAGTATACCCTATGACAAGTGCCCAGCAGATGTCAACTGGCTGTAACCAACTGAGTTGCAATGAGTTAAACCTGTTAATCCTTCACCTTTGCTTACCTGCTTAGCAGCATAGACTCCAAAAAGCCTGACAGCCACAAATCCGGAAGCTGAGCAAAGTACACAGATTTTATTCTAATGGCTGTGAAAAGGAAAACCTTTCAGTAATGCCACTGTAAGGTAAGATAATTTTATACCAGCTTTGTGCTGACACAAATGACTACCTGTGGTGCTTGATGGGAGAGAATTTGGCTGGACCTGCCAAGTCTCTCATCTCTCCCTTTATTCTAGTTGGGGATGGAAGCTGTGAATGTTTTTCCAATTTCATATAGAGTGCAATGAACCTGCCACAATAAAAATATTTGGATTACTGATAACCTGAGAGGTTGGGATGCCTCCCCTCAGCAATAGATATAATTAACCTTCACAAGCAAGTAAGTATCATTCATTTGTGGCAGTATTTTGGAAAATGTGCATGGTAACCACAGTGCTAATGTATCACAATTGTCCTTAATCATTTGTTGATTTTGAAAATCTTTGTTACTGCATTGCTTCACCTAGATCTCTGATGTTTTCTGCTGGCACATCTTGGTTCAGGTGGTTGAAGGGTTAGTGGCTGGAGAAGTTTGTGTTCTGCCAAAGCTGCATGGGATGGTTGCCTGGTAACGATACCTGTGGCGTAAAAAATATTGCGTCAGGCATATGCCTGTTCCCACCTCTTTTTAGGGGACAGCAAAGAATTATAGAGAAGATACATTTTATTTAAGGAGCCTAGAAGATCTAGAAGAACTGTTACCTGAGAGACAAAGCTGAAAAGGAAATGCCATGAAACCAATATATCATTGGAGACTGCCTTCAGTAAACCACTGCAGAATTAAATTAACTTCCATTTTAACACTCTAGATAGCTGCCATGGGAAAATAACCTGCTTCCAGCTGCTTGCTGGGAGTCCCATCCCAGCAAGGCAGCCAAGTGCTTTGGAGAGCAGCTAGGCATAAGGTCCTCCGCGTTTTGGTCTAAGGGGGCCTTCCAATATTTTTAAACATCAACCATCTAGACCATATGTTGCTGCCTGCAGCTGTAACACTCACTGGGGACTACACCAGTCTCCTCTCTCAAGGGGAGACACAACACCACACAGCAGCCTGAGAGCTTGGTGAGAGGTTCTGCACAACTCCCATTGCTCCCATGACCCATGCAGCTCCCTGTGGCAAGACAAAATTACTGCCTGTGATTGACAGTACCCAAACCCACAAACTGACCGAAGTAGTATCAGTTGACCAGATAAGACCTTTATTAAGTCTCTGTCAGGGCTGGATGGGACCTCTATTATTGCCTCCTCGTCTTCTCAGCTGTTCCATCATTTTACTAGTAGGTTTATTCCTGTGTCTATCCACTTGTTGGGGGGGGGGGGGGTAAAA
>NW_008796213.1:2089120-2105031 GCF_000699145.1 Aptenodytes forsteri | reverse complement strand
TTTTTAAAAAAAATAAAATTTTTTTTTTTCCGTTTTGGGGGGGGGGGGGGGAGTTACATTCTTTAGTGACTAATAAAAGCTAAACAATGAATAAGTGACAGAAATACTCAGATAGACAGAAGGTGTATTTTGCCTGCCCACTTAATGACATCATAGTCTATTATCATGGCTGTCAAACTGCAGTCTGGAAAACAGTGAGCACCTGTGAAGGGTCTGAGGCTCCTTGTTAAAGAAGCACCTTTACAGCATCCCCAGTTCCACTTAGTTTGAGGATGGGAAGAGGTCTGCTGGTCCCAAGGGTTAAAGATTACTTAAGCTTGGAAAAAAATGTACTGTACTACAGAACCACAGAATAGCTGAGGTGGGAAGGGACCTCTGGAAATTGTCTAGTCCAACCCCATCACTCAGAGCAGGGTCAGCTAGAGCACGTTGCCCAGCACTTTGTCTAGTCCTTATCTCAGTGGAACTCTAGTCCATAGCTTTAACTCTTTTCAAGTATCTCTTGAGTCCTTAGAAGCTCGGTCTGACTGACACCATAAAGCCAGATGCGGCAAGGTTGAAAGGAAGAGATAGGGTCTCCTAGCCAAATTTCCTGTTTATTACAGTCAGAGATGTTTGTCTATTCATTGTGGCATCAAGTCCAATAACCTCTGGCTGATTACAGCAAATCTTTTAGGCTGACATTTTAATCTTGACTTTAAAACTCCAAGTGACAGAGAAGCCAGAACATCCCCTGGACAAATTATTCAAATGATTAATTACCCCTTCTATTAAAAAAAAAAAAAGTGCAGTATCTGAATTTTTCCAGGGATGGATCTTGATATGCATGTCTGCTAGATTAAAAAGACTTCTATTGTCAGGATTTTTCCCCCAGATAAATATTTATGGACCATGATATTCATATTTTTATATGCTCTTGGATAAGATATATCCAGGAGTATTTATAGCATAGTATTCTATGCAATTTTAATAATTATTGAATCGCTGTTTTGCTGTGCTACTACTTAAGTAGATGTGATATGATCCATTACAGTGTATTCTATAAAGAACTGAAAGGAAAGTAAGCAGTGTTGTTAGTTACTGTGAAGTGGGGAAAAAAAAATTTAGCTCTTGCGGTGAAGTTTATCCTCAAATCTCCTGTGGCCAGAGTTCACATTTTCTACATTTTGTTGTCATTAAGTAGAATCTTAACCTTGGGCATAAAATTATTTCAAATAAACAGCTGCTAAACACTAGAGAGGTAGAAGGTTTTGTAATGCTTGTGTGCTCAACTCTAGCAAAGTTGTTTTATTTTTTTATTGCTAATCCAGTTTAATCCAGCCTTACTAATATTTTATAATTGCACAACCTGAAGAGTAAAATGTGTGCATGTCTGGGAGACAACTATATTCTGTCCAGTGAAATGACCCATGCAATCAGAGCCCAGAATCCATCATACTCTAGCACCTGTCACTCCCCTCTTTCCTGACTCCCTCCCCATGCCAAAGTACTTCAATCACATCAACAGAATCCTGAAAAAGAAAGAGCCTGGAAATATGTTAAAGTTACGACAGCAGACTTCCTGACACAGTCTGCTCTTTCCTTCTGAGTTAGCTAACCATGGTTCTACCAGTCCCAACTGCAGACTGCAGATTTATGGCACTAGCATTATGTTTGCTTTTAGAGAGCTGGAGGCTTTATACATCAACAATAGTAATTTATTCCTTCTGGAAACAACAGCAGGTGTAGAACATTGGCTAGCTGAATTCTTCAGAAATTTGTAACTTCTGAGTAATGCTGAAATTATGATAATCTCTCAAATTGCTTTCTTATTTGAACACAAGACCTACGCCCTTCTAGCTAAGAACAGATGCTGAAAGTCTTCATGGAGTTTCTCCCTAAACATCCACAAGCAAATAAGGATCTCACAGTAATCCAAAACTGGGAAACTCGGTATCAGACAGTGAGCGTATCTGACAGTGGTCATCCTGTCATCCTCTCTCCATGCCTGAATACTAAGCAGTAATAGCTGTGCTGCATGTCTCTAGAGCACACTGCCGCAGCCAGTTCTTGTGAGAGAAAATTCTTCAGCACCTACCACTGTTTGCTGCTGGAGACCGGTTACTGGGCTGGATGGGATGCTCTGAGCCACCAGGCTATCCACCTTCTCATGAAGGCCCCTTAAAAACAGTTTTCTGAATAAATAAGGCTAATAACATTCCAAAACTCACTGAAGGCTCTGAAATTTCACCTGATGGCCTCAGTGTTTATCATTTTTAAGAAAAGTAATTAAGCTTCCTCTGGGCCAGCCTCCAATGAGCACCATCTGATGAGCTGCATTTGTAGGCTGCCTGCGGCCATAGTCTGCCTTTTTCTCCGCCAGCTGCATCAGCCACATGCAGTATCACAGGTAGGCAAACACCTTTGGGAAATAAACACCAGCTAATTACTATTTACATTTTCAATTACAGGTGAGTAGGAGTAAATTTCTCTACCCCTCTTTGCAAATTTTTAGATTCTAATTAAAATATCAGCACTGTATTTAAGAGCTTCTCTCTCCAGTCTCTATACAGAGCCTAGTAGTTTACCGTTAACATTTCTCAGCCGATCACGTTACCCTCACAGCTGTGCTCTCTGTGTATGTGGTGGAGGTGGTTTAAACAAAAACCACAGGAGAGTAACACTGTAACCAGCCTGGAATAATACACAGTTGGCTGGGAGACCTGAGGCGCTTGGCACAGCCTGAGCTGCAAAAGCAGACATAAATGCTAACATAGCTAAGGTCTTCTTTGAGGCAGAATAGAGGAACATACGAGGAAAACGTCTATGAAAGATGGCTTCCTAAGAGACCCACTTGCAGATGTTCGTTCAAGCCAGAGATGGAGGTTGCATGCACTGTTTACTCTCTCCCCATGTTTTCACACACACATTGACTAAGCAGTTTTCCTGGCCACAAGCCCATTTCCAAGTATTGGGATTTGGGTTCATCCCTAATGAACTTTTTCCTTTTTCATTGACTGTGGTTCTTACTAGCCTAGTGGTATGGTACCTGAGAGAAGAGGGAGACTTGATTCCTTCATCAGGAGATCCAGTAGAGAAGACAGAGTTGGCCATTTCAAAGGAAAAATTATAGCTGTGGTTCTCCTTGCCACCGACCCTCTACTTTTCCCTCCAGTCTTCCTGATTATCCACAGACAACTTCTAGGCACGTGCTTCCGTGACACTGGGGAACTGTCACTCATAAGGTGTGTCTCTGCTTTATATATACAAGTATACCCTATATTGCTGACTAGTAGCAGAAATGTGTGGGAATAGGCAGAGGTGAATGTCACTGTTTAGATCTTCTTCAGCAAGGAAAGCAGAGGGTTTCCTTGGAGTAGTTAGAAGAAAAGAAGCAGCAAACTGACGGGAGAAGTAATTCACTAGTAATAAGGAGAAGGATGCAGAGGTGCTCAATCTCTATGTGTGCAGAAAAAATAAGACATAAAGAAGATGCTCCCATTTCCTAATTCTCATGAGAAATTCAATGGAAAAATTTATCAATTTATTATTTGTTTGCTTTATATGAATACAAAAATCCTCCCTTTGCTTTATTTTTGCAGAACATAAACAACAGAAACCATGACAGGACTCATTTGGAATCATCCTCAAAATGAACTGTGTAGAGAACAGTACTGTGTGCTGTACTAAAATATGTGGGTTTTTTTCTACTTCAGAATATTTCAGCAAATATCCGTGCATAAGATCTAAAGCCAGCTCCCACTCCATAACACTGTCCTTGTTCATGAAGAGTTCAGGAGAGTTTTATTTAAGAATTTCCAAGCTCTATCAGAACTACAATGTCAGAAACTTTATATGAAATGTAGTCAGTTGTCAGCACCATAAGTTTACATCTTTGGTGATGCTGTATCAGTAATACACAAGGAGAAACTTCTAAAGGACTGATGTTGATGCTGAAAGTTATGTCAATTTTTTATCACTTCTTGACAGCTGAATGCCTATCTTATATAAGTTAAGATTTTTGATTTCTGAATCCTGGTTAAAAAAAAAAAACAGAAATTAGAAAGTTGTTTCTTGTTTAGATGTTTACATCTAAACAAATAGGTAGATGTGTTTGTATATAAAGTTTATTTAAATGCATGTGTGCATATATAAAATACGCATTTGCTTTCATCTGCGTATATAAACATTTTAATCAACATTTTGGATATATATTAACTATCACTCACTTTTGTTTGTGTTTCTGCAGTATTTTGTCTTACAACATTTATAAAAGAATCTGACTTGCTTCAATAATAGAGGTCTTGGTTTAGCAGAGCTAATGCTAGTTTTGGCACTGCTGACAACCAAAAGCAGATGGGTCCATACTGCTCACTGAGGCAGTGGCCCAGGACTACCACAGATCAAGTTTGTTACAGAATCACACCGGCACAGGCAGTGTTTCGTAGCTGTATCTGCATCAGCTGGCTGGTGGGGAGGAGTTTCTGGCTTCATATCTTCTTGGTGTGTCCTGTATGAAAATGCATTGCCCACAAAACCACTCATAATTACTTTCCCTTTCCATCAGAAACAGTAGAAAAAAATGTAAGTATTAACTAAGACTGTGTTTTTCCTTGTTTCAGTTTTAGTTGGATAAACAAGCAAAGATGATAAACCGCATTGTCAACAGGAGGAATTTTCCATCCAGCAAATGAATACAGCAAAATCCAGCAAAGTTCTCCCAAACGAGGCCTTGCCCTAGACAGCTGAGAGCTAGATGAAATACTGTGAAAACTGGCTGGTGTTTTCACGGGTTGTTTACAGGATAATAAAGATGAGATTCCCTTTTTCTCCTTTCATCCTCCTATTTGTGTTACTTCTTTTTAAGGCCAGGCTGACAGGCAAATGCGTTCTTAACCTTACTCCCTCCTTTTTCTCCCCCCCCCTTTTTTTTTTAATATTTGGGTTTACATTATTTCCAGGTATAAAACAGGAGAACTGAGCAATCCCAGTGGCTGCTTTGCTAGGTACTGTGCAGACACTTGAAAGAGACAGACCCTAACTCAGGCTGTCTATGAAAGATGGATAAAAGAGTAGGTAGAAAAGAAATGGTTTCCTCCCCCGAGCCTTTTGTGTGTGTGTGTGTGTCTTGAGGTGTAGACAACTCACAAACTGCAGTGGTTTTCCTAAGCCTATGCAGGAAACATATTACAGAACCACGGACTGATGCAAGATCCACTGTCCCACTCTTAGACTTTAATCACAAACCAATTCTTCCTGTCTTAGTATCTTTCTTTTGAAAAAGATCTTTAGTGATCAGAACACAGGCACAGCCACCCAGGCACATTTCTCCTCCTCGTGACAGATAAATGCTGTTAAAATACATACATATGGAATTTAAGGCTGCTTTTGCTCAAAGACTAATATGACAAGAGATTGGGTTAGGCGGCTTTCCTCCAAAACAGCCTCAGGCTAAACCCCAGGACTAGATACCACAGAGAGCTGAGACAGCAACAAAGAACAAATCCTAGAAAGCAAGCTATTAAAGCCAGAAGATTATTCTGTTATCCTGTTGGTATTTATCTGCATTTATTAGTGGTTTCTTTAGATATTAACTTCAAGGATCACATTGTCCAGCAAGTTCAGATTCCTTTGGGGCTTTGCAACCTGTATGTAAATTTAAAGTTACCACTCTCCCAGATTGACATAAAAAGATTTCAGTGCAAAGTGAGGTAACTTTTCCCACATCTGATTTCTTCGCCCAGTTTGTTTTGTCAGGGTTTTTCTTCCCATCCTAATCTGTTTATTTCAAGAACATTCTTAAGGGTGTAAGACTTGTCCTCAGGGTAGTTTTGAGGTCTGTCTAACCCAATAGCCTGTCTTTTCAACAGCAGATGCCTCACCAGAAGGGACAAGAAACCCACTAATCTATTCTTCCTAATTTATGCTAGAATTTGATTAAATCCTGTAACATAAAAGTTTACATCCTTGTTAAAACTTTCTTTCCCCCCGTAGCTTGCAAGTGTTTTGAATCCCTCTTTAACTTTTGATTCCTGGTTACAAAAATCAACATCAGAAGTAAGGATTTCCTGTCAGTTTTCCTTCTCTCCCACTGTTTCCATTTTTCATATTTATATCTTTTTGTTTATATATAAACCAGTCTAGACCTATTTGTCCTGGTCAGAAATGTATGTTCCACCTGAACACTAGTTATTTAAGCAAGTTTTTCACAGTAACATTAAAAATTTTCTTTCATCTGTGGAGAAATTAATTTGTTATCATAATACCAGAGTTCAAAGCAGGCAGGAACCACCTTCTCTACTCCATAAGACAGCAACAAGGATACACCATAAAAAATTACTCCTCTACGATGTTCAGCATATCAAAATTGCCACCTTTCAGATTCCATTCAGTGAAACTGAAGAAAATACTGAGTTTTGAAGAATACAAAGTGATAAGTCCTAAGCGTTACTTTAAACAGCCCAAAATGCAGATTTACATTTTAAATACTAAGTGGAGCCTTATTTAAAAAAAAAAAAAGGAAAGGAGAGGAAAGGAGAGGAGAGGGGAGGAGAGGGGAGGAGAGGCAAGGCAGCATTCTGCACTCCAACTGGGAAAATCATGCAGCATACATTCTTTAATACGTGCTTTAGGGTATCAATTCCCCTGCCCAACCTCTGGAAACAGCAGTCAGTGGCATACCAGAAGGAGGCTGGTAGGCAATCGTGCATCAACAGGGACCATGGTAGTTGCCATTAGCCAGAGTCACCCTCTAACAGTTTTTAAGCTGACTTAGGCAATGAGGAAAATAAGGATAGCATTAAATTATTTATTACTTTCCCTCCCCAGCAACCAAAACCAGCATCCCACTGTAGTTGTAGATGAGAAACCCAGAACACAAAGACTGAAGTAGTCAGCTTAACACCTATAAAGTTAGAAGAAACATTTTCTTTCTCTGATAAAGGGAGATGAAACTAATGATAATACAAACACTTTTACCTAGAGAAAAACAAAGTAAGTTAGGACCAGCAGTTCTCTGGGTGAATATTCTAAATTAATAAAATTACTCTTTAGCTTTCTAAAAATTAAATTGCCAAAGAGCAATTTTTAAGAATCTCTACAGGAAGAAATTGGCATAATTATTCCTGCTGAAATAGCACAAGCACTCCAGCCTTTATTTAGTTATGGAGGCTTTAAGCAATGTACTTTTCCACATTCATTAAACAGAACCTGAAGATCATGCATCCTCTGTCCAGAAGAAATCAGAATCATGACAACTGCACTGTATCTGAAAGCTAATCACCCAGATACTCATCAATTATACAGAAATTCAGTAGATAGAGATTTCAATTATCCTTCATTAAGGTGCAAGTGAGGTACAATTACTTTTTAGGTAACTGCATTCATTTAAAGTGATTTTTAAAGATTTTTTTTCTAAAAAAAAAAGTTCATTCATAAACATCATCAAAATTGGTAGATATAAATTCCCCAGTGACATAGATCCTGAAAACAAACAAAGTTTTGTATTCATTTAGAAAACTGGTTTCTACATAAAATCATGGAGCTGACTAGATGAAATAAACAGAAATCAGCATACAAGACTTGCTATTACTGAATTAATTCTTGATTATTACACTTCCTTTAAAAGATGTTTATTTATTACTTATATGCAGTAATTCGTATTTCATATTACTTATATTGAGCTATGGATATCATCTATCTGGACCTCTGTAAGGCCTTTGACATGGTCCCCCACAACATCCTTCTCTCTCAACTGGAGAGGTATGGATTTGATGGGTGGACTGTCCAGTGGGTGAGGAATTGGTTAGATGGTCACATCCAGAGGGTAGTGGTCAACGGCTCAATGTCCAGATGGAGATTGGTGACGAGTGGCATCCCGCAGGGGTCCGTATTGGGACTGGTACTGTTTAATATCTTCATCAATGACATAGAGAGTGGGATCGAGTGCACCCTCAGCAAGTTTGCAGATGACACCAAGCTGAGTGGTGCATTGACATGCCAGAGGGACAGGATGCCATCCAGAGGGACCTGGACAAGCTGGAGAAGTGGGCCTGTGTGAACCTCATGATGTTCAACAAGGCCAAGTGCAAGGTCCTGCACCTGGGTCGGGGCAACCCCTGGTATCAACAGAGGCTTGGGGATGAAGGGATTGAGAGCAGCCCTGCCGAGAAGGACTTGGGGGTGCTGGTGGATGAAAAGCTGGACATGAGCCAGCAATGTGCGCTCGCAGCCCAGAAGGCCAACCGTATCCTGGGCTGCATCAGAAGAAGCGTGGCCAGCAAGTCGAGGGAGGTGATTCTGCCCCTCTACTCTGCTCTGGTGAGACCCCACCTGGAGTACTGCGTCCAGCTCTGGAGCCCTCAGCATAAGAAAGACACGGACCTGTTGGAGCAGGTCCAGAAGAGGGCTACGAAAAAGCTCAGGGGGATGGAACACCTCTCCTGTGAAGAAAGGCTGAGAGAGTTGGGGTTGTTCAGCCTAGAGAAGAGAAGGCTTTGGGGAGACCTTCTTGCAGCCTATCAGTACTTAAAGGGGGCTTATAAAAAAGATGGGGTCAAACTTTTTAGCAGGGCCTGTTGCGACAGGACAAGGGGGAATGGCTTTAAACTAGAGGGGGGTAGATTTAGACTAGATAGAAGGAAGAAATTTTTTATGCTGAGGGTGGTGAAACACTGGCACAGGTTGCCCAGAGAGGAGGGGGCTGCCCCATCCCTGGAAACCTTCAAGGTCAGGTTGGAGGGGGCTCTGAGCAACCTGATCGAGTTGAAGATGTCCCTGCCCAGGGCAGGGGGGTTGGACTAGATGACCTTTAAAGGTCCCTTCCAACCCAAACTATTCTATGATTCTGTGATTCTATATGTATGTGAATTAAATAAAATGCATACCCTTCTGTTAGCATAAATAGCACATTAAAACAGCTCCGGTACGTAACTGCTTCCTCAATACATATGTGTGTGCTCCAGACATTTAAGTTTACCATTCCATAGGCCACCTCCTTCCTTCTTTGCCTGTAACCCAGCTCAGGTGGAAATTCAATGAATTTAACCTCATTTCCAAAATCTTGAATGAATTAATGGTAAATCACATCAAGGATTATCGCTAATCCCTCCACCTGCATGAGCATAGAGGGTATGCTTGGTAGCATCTGTGTGTCATTTACAAGAGCTGAGGTCACAAAGCTTTCGTCAAGCATTTAAGTAATGGGAGAATAACACATGAGGACTCTCACATAACACACCTGGTTTAAACTAGCATTTTCCCAAGTGATTATACCAAGGACTTCATTGCAAAGGAATAAATTACTACTCTTTCTTTCCCACTCTCATTTCTCTCTCTTGAGAACATATAATGCTGAAATGGCATTATTTCCCCTAGAAATGTAAGATCCCACAAATGGGTAGACATATCTCCATCAACATATGTAAGAGGCCAAGGATCTGAATAAATGAGTCCTTAATACTAACTCCGTTCTCTAGTTACTTCAGGTAGGTGTCTCATAGCAATTTCTAAAAAAAAAAAAAACATAATTCAATTATGGGTTAAAAGGAAGTGTATTTGCAGTTATTAGAAATCATTATGAACATCTGTCAGTCATAAAAATGGATCTATGATGCTCCAGTTCTATCTTTAAAAATGCTATTTAGAACACTATTCTGCATATCAGCAATTAGTAATTTGTATGTATCTTTAGCTTGTCTCACCTTTTGATCCAAGAGACCATCAATTAGAGAAATTCTTTCCATTACCATTTCAAATGGTTTTGTACAAGAAAAGGGACAGTTGAATTTTTTTTAACACAGCCAGGACTCAGAATTGTTTATGGCTTTATGAGATAAATGCAGTGATATTAATCTCTATCCAGAAATTAAATGTACATCCATACAGCCTGTTAAGATCTTCTTTCAGTACAGCTTTCTGGTCTGTGAACATTTTGAATTACTCTTGCCTCATGTCCTCAACTGATTCATATGCACTTTGTGGGTTTTTAGAAAGTTTTAGAAAGTTCTAGCTTCAGCTCTTTCTTGGCAAAACTTTGCTTCTAAGGATGCATGGCTAATGTAGGAGTAGATCTGTTCTTTATTTAAATCAGCAAAGCTCCAATAGCTCAGTAGGCAGTATATTGATTTATGAGAGTTGGGCACATCCTGTAGACCCTGAAATTGTCCTCTTTGTATGATCTAAAGACAAATCGGAGTTAATGTGCAGTAGATATGTCTGAAAGCTAAACTTGTCCCATTATCCTGACATTCATCACCACTTACTATGCCCTGTCCACCTTAGCATTGTTTCCAGATTCCATTTAGTTCTGCAAAATTTGTAATTAATGATTGATTCCATTTATTTTCTGGCACTGTATCTGTAGGGTTGCTGTCAAAGGAGTGTTGCTGGATTATACTTTTACTTATTTATTTACTTGTTTCAATCTCAGTGGTTTAATGAGTCTACATCACCTCCAGAAAACTGATGACAGGACAGTAGAAAAAACGTCTGCTTTGAGGGACACAGATTCTGGTATTTTGTAGCCCTGACTGCTTGTAATGCTCTGGAACCTGTGCATGTGCACACTCATGGAAAGAGCACAACATCTGAGCATAAAATTAGGCAAATTTAGGAACTTTTTTTTTCAATTGAATTAAATTTTTACATTTTTTAAAAGCACAGTGGTATTTAAGCAAGTTTAGAAATTAAGGGTGGCTGCTTTCCCTACCCATACACAGCAGGCACTTAATAAGAGAACACTGCAGTTCCCCATAGATGTTAGGAAGGTAATATATGCCTTTAGATAACATGTGAGACTAGAAGCAGTAGTTTATGTTCTGGTCTGTCTCAGATTCAGTTGTCCAGAGAGGCTAAGTCAGCATTTCCAGTGAACGTACTCAATGCCCGGGGCCAGATCTTCAACAGCTCTAAAGGGATGTTCCTTTGCCTCAATTTCTGATATATCTGTCTCTAAAAATCTTCTTAAACTTTGGCTTCCCACAATTATGTAGCTGGAATTTTTCTTTCCCAGGATGTCTAAAGTGTAACTATAAGCTGAGATCATTCATGCATTTTGCAAAACATATCCTCCTCAACAGCATTTGTAGGAAAGGTCTTAAGAAGAGTTTTATCATACTCCTTAAGTGATTGCTTAATTTTTTTAATATGCCCATTGTGAAATTACATATTCACTCTGAATATTTCTATAAAAGTACATGTTTTAAGGAATTTAAATATTGGCTAATTTTATATAGAAGCTGAGAGTAGCACATTATTTCTATTGCAAACACAATGAGTTGACAAAGCACAGTCTAAATAGCAGTATTATAGAATTCATATGATTTTTATATTTGATAAAATCCTAACATACTTATCTATAGTATCATTCATATATGAGTTTGACACTCACAACTATAGAACAAGCTATGAAAAATGAATGTAAATTTGAAAACACAAATGATAATTGAGATGTATCTGCAACCCACATACTGATCACAAGTGTTCTTTCTCCTTTTCTCAAAGACCTGCCTCTGCATATCACCCATAAAACAAATGGTAGTTTAATATTTTGTTTCGTTTAAGAGAAGGCAGTAAACACACACAGAGTCACTATGAGAACATGTAAGTTGCTGCAATGTCCCAACCCACTGATGAAGCTATGGAAAGAACAGGTATCTTAGCCTGGTATAAACCCGTGAGGCACCCACATCCTCAGGAAGGAGCTGCAGCTAGTGAGCATGAGAGAGACTTGCATCAGCAAATGGAAAGTATTTTTGAGGTGTGTTAGGGAGTTAAGTGCTCTAGAGATTCCCTCATCTTTTCTCTGTAGTAGAACGGAGTATCCCTCCCATTTTTCCTCTCCATCTTTGTAGTGGCTTTTAGGAATAGCATTGGGGCAGCCACTACATAGTAAATAAGTGAAGAAATGGAGGTGGGTAGCAGTTGTACTATAAGAGACCTTGTTCTATGCTCATGACCTTGACCTCTCCAGATCATGACAATTTCTGTACATAAAATGCTGAGTTCTTAGCCTATTTTATGGAAGGAAAATTCTCCAATGGAGAAATGAGAGAAAACATCATTAGTTCAAACTCATAATTTCCATTCGTCTGCATGAAAATTACCTGTCAAGGGAATAATAAGGCCCTTCATCGTGCCTCTAGCAGTATAAAGTGTTGCCAGGAATTTAAGGGGGAAAGCTGAACAAGCTGACCTTATTTAAACTTCAGTCTGCCTAAATTCTGAAAAGCACTTACATCTATAAAATGGCATTCAGTGGATAAAAGAGGAGAAGATTGGAGGAATGAGGTTTTCCTGTCTTTCCCTCTAAAATGCCAATTATTGCTCAGATTGCACATTATTTGCTGAGCCTGGTGAGTCATAACCTTGAATACCCAAATGCTCACCACATGGTTGCAAAGACTTGCTTTGTAACAGACTGTGTGAAGGAATCAAGCCAAAAACCAGACTTAATTTAGATTCTACCATTGATTTGATTTAAAACTTTCCTCCACCGGTCCTAGCAAAACTACACACAAGCAAATCCCCAAATAATGTGTCAGGACTGAACACAGAACACAAATCAAAGGTCCAACTCAACAGTTTTCAGAACATTCCCCCTCCAGAACTGTATCACTTTTTGGTTATGTCAAGCAAATCTGCCACCAAATTCCTGAATGTTGTGCTTTGATCCTTTTGTTTAGAAATTCAGTGTGATGGTTCTGTGCTTGTCATGGAGAACTCAGGAGTGAAAATGAAAATGCTGACAGCTCTGACTTCACTCATAACTATTGTGTTGCCTGTGAAGTCATGCTATCTGGCATGTTAGTGCAGGTGCGTATGCACCCTTCCATATCAATAACACAAGGGGAGAAACTAGTGATCTCCTAAGAAACAGGATTTAAACCTTTTAGACTTGCATAATCTTAATACAACAGTGTGCATTGAATCAAATTGACTGAGCCTTAGCTCATTCATGGCGTTGAATATTCAACAAGTACTCCACACAGAAAAAAAATCCACTTTCTTACTAATAATCAGTCATAGTGGAAAGAGATACTGGGACCACCATTCATACCTAATCAGGACATGCTTTAAGTTTTCATAATTTCCTTGGCTACTATATAATTCTCATTTCTATGGAGTTACTTAATGGAACAGTCCCTACTGTGATTAAGCCTATTTATTATTAATGATGTAATTGTTTCTGTCTTCCTCTCCCTTGTTCAAACGTATCTAAATCCTGATCATGGAAGACACAGTTGGTCACATTCTGATCTCAGTAAGACTGTCATAAGCTGAAACATTTAACTACATTGAGTCAAAGGAATCATTCAAAATTTATAAAGGCACAAAATAAAAATCTGGCCAAGTATATCAATGGTAACGAAACATAAAATTTATTGCTACATCCTTACGAAAACACAGCAAAATACAAAGATCAGTGGACCTTCTTGAAGAAAAGACAAATGAGTGGGTAACTGATCCAGAAACAAAACAAAATGAAAGCAACGTTTACCAACAAACATTAAAAATGTGCTGAACTAGCCAGAACATAAAAAACATTACACACAGACAACATCTTCACTTCAAATGAAAAACCTATGAAATCAAAGCCCCACGTGAACAAAAGGAGCTAAAAAGTAAACAAATCCCAGGCCTGCCAAAATAGGGCAAGATATTGAACAGACCTAGGGAAGGAGGTAGACTCTGGAGGTCAGGTGAAACATTAGTAAAATTAAACATAATTTTGAAAAGATTAATTTCTAAACTTGAATATTTAACTCTATTTTAGTGCATACTTCTTAAAGTATAAAGAGACTGTTGCTTCAGAACAACTGCAAGCAGTTAATTGGGGTTTTTTTTTCAATGCAAGAACAGTAAAAAAAAGAAAGTTCTGCTTCTGAAAAGAGTGGCTGCTGCTCCCCACTCCCCATTTCTTTCACCCTCAAAATAAACTAAGTGCAGCCATTTTGTTTTGTTTGAAATTATTCAGATAATGGTTGGTTTTGTAATCTTTTGTAGCCTATAATTCCACCCAAATTTTAACTCACTGTGGATTATCTGAACTTTGGGACATCATCTCTATACCACTGTACGTAAAAAGCAGTAGCAGATTGATGTGAGCTCTTCTGATAACTATGGCACTTAGCAGATAAAATACTACTCAGCTGCCTGTGGTTCTCAGGAAAAAATCACACAAGAGCAAATGGCACTCTAAAGATGCCTTCCTTTCTTCAGCTTGGAACTGTCAGGTGAGGAGTTTTGTGTATAGACATATAAAACAAAGTCTACAACATGCTGCTCCTCCTGTACTGGTTAGATTGGTAACCAGCTTTCCCAGATGATGTTCCTGACCTTCTGTGTCACTTAGCAGAGACTAAAAAGACAGCAACAAAGTCACAGACCTACCAGCGAATTTCTTTGGATTCCTGTAGCTGGAGATGCGCAGATGGAGGCTCTCAAAGCCAATCAAGACTCTGAAGTAGTGCCTTTGCTTGCTGGTGGGCTGCACTTTAGAGGTTAATATGGTTAACGTGTCTTCCTAATTGTCTAGAAATAGTTGACTGCTCTTGCTTGCAGACAGTGCAGAAGGTAAGGACTCTACTTTGGATACTGCAGATTGTCTCAGTGTGAGCAATTTTTCCGCTGCCAAGATCACCTTGCTGTGATGAATTTTTAAATCTCCAACACTTAGACATCTGGGAATTCTTCAGATGGTTAGTTATCTTGACTTTCCAGGTTCTTTGTTTCATCACAATCATTCAAAGAGAAGCCAAAGATCAGGTCTTTGACCACTTAACATTGCTTACTGTGTATTTTGCATTCAAACATTGCTTCTTCACTTTTTTTCCTAAAGTGTTTTTAAGTACTTTCTTTAAATCAGTGAAGATTATTTGCTTGTTTCTCAAATGTATTTATATTTTAATATTTAATATTTTCCAGCTTTCAAGAAATGAAATAGTATAATAGAAGTATCACTTCTTTATTGTAAGTCAGTCTAACATGTTATGCATGTTTTGGACTGTTAAGAAGGCATAAAGCTATTGAAAATTCATTCAATTCTTGTGTTTTATGCCCTACACAAGCCTTTAGGTCTGGCTTTTCCTAACTCTGATATTACAGTAGATTCTATTCTTTCCTATACAGCAAAATGCAGATTATACTGCAGTTCTTTTGTTCCAAATCTAACAGGAACACTTTTTAAAGCTGTCACTTTGTTAATTTTGTAGAAGCTACAGCCACAGAAAGAATATTTTTTTTTTGTTTCAGTTGATTGTGACAGACATTATGGATTACCAATTATGCATAATCTTTTCATCAGCAATATTACAGCAACGTAAAATCAAGTGATAGAACATAACATATTATCTAATGCCTGCACCTCAGGCAGGCATTACCTAACCTAACACCTGCAGGTTTTCAGGCAAAGCTGTCATGACTGTTCTTCACTTGTAGAAAGCCCCAAATGCAGTGGTTGTGCTTTTACACCATCATCCAGTTGTAGTGGAGGTGAAAGTCAGGCCTACACAAAAGGATCCTGGAGACCCGTTATGCACTCAGGCTGAGCATGGTGTGATTTCTCTGTGATGTTATATAAATGGAGAATTTATGGACAGGTTATCAGCCTTATCTCTTTGCATGGCTTGATAGGTAGCAGGCAAAGCACAGGCTGATTACTGCTTCTTATCTTTTTCCCTTGGAAATGGTCTTCCCAAGGTACAGGTCAAGGGCACTCATCCTACCTGACCCTCAAGGCAGAATGGTGGGCACTCATCTGAGGGTAAAAGCCGCAGCTCCAGCTGGGGGGTCTGCACCATCTACCCCAGCGGCAGCTGATGTCTCCACGCAGACAGAACTGCTGAAGGGAGAGGCTGCAGCACAGACCTCAGGCTGCAGGGAGTGCCTAGACGTCTCTCCTGGGGCAGGGACAGGCAGCAGACCTGCCTGCA
>NW_008796213.1:2084009-2085048 GCF_000699145.1 Aptenodytes forsteri | reverse complement strand
CTGGAAACCTTCAAGGTCAGGTTGGAGGGGGCTCTGAGCAACCTGATCGAGTTGAAGATGTCCCTGCCCAGGGCAGGGGGGTTGGACTAGATGACCTTTAGAGGTCCCTTCCAACCCAAACTATTCTATGATTCCCCAAAGCTCTAGACCGGTGCTCAGAGCAAAACTGAGGGAGAAAAGTTCCCCAACTCATCTTTTTCCTGTCGTGATGCATAGACTAACCAGAATTATTTGTTATTTGCAGTTAAAAGGATTTAGCCCAGATATGCAATTGGATCCTGCAGTTGTTCCAACCCAAACTATTCTATGATTCCCCAAAGCTCTAGACCGGTGCTCAGAGCAAAACTGAGGGAGAAAAGTTCCCCAACTCATCTTTTTCCTGTCGTGATGCATAGACTAACCAGAATTATTTGTTATTTGCAGTTAAAAGGATTTAGCCCAGATATGCAATTGGATCCTGCAGTTGCTAAAATGTCTGAAGAAAACATGCACCCTCAATAGGTCTTCATACAGGAATGATATAAAACCATCTTTGCCTATTCTACTTTTGTTTCTAAATACTTTCTACAGAAGATCTCATTCTGCCACCATGTCCTATCTGTTATAATTCCTTTTCCCACTGCTGGTCCCAGAAAAGCTGGTCACAAAGAAGGTAACATGTAACATGGTGTGATGGGTTGACCTTGGCTGGATGCCAGGTGCCTACCAAGCTGCTCTATCACTCCCCTTCCTCAGCTGGACAGGGCTCGTGGGTCAAGATTAGGACAGGGAGAGAACACTCACCAATTACCATCACAGGCAAAACAGACTTGACTTAGGGAAATTAATTTAATTTATTGCCAATTAAAATCAGAGTAGGATAATGAGGAATAAAAACTAAATCTTAAAACACCTTCCACCCACCCCTCCTTTCTTCCCAGACTCAACTTCACTCCTAATTTCTCTACCTCCTCTCCCCAAGCATCGCAGGGGGACAGGGAATGGGGTTGCAGTCAGTTCACCACACTTTGTCTCTGCCGCTCCTTCCTCCTCACACTCT
>NW_008796213.1:2067686-2083893 GCF_000699145.1 Aptenodytes forsteri | reverse complement strand
CGGGGTCACAAGTCCTGCCAGCAAACCTGCTCCAGCATAAACTCTTCTCTCCACAGGGTCACAGGTCCTGCCTGGAGCCTGCTCCAGCACAGCGTCTCAACTGGGTCACAGCCCCCTTCAAGCGCATCCACCTGCTCCAGCGTGGGGTCCTCCACAGGCTGCAGGTGGATATCTGCTCCACCATTAACCTCCATGGGCTGCAGGGCGACAGCCTGCCTCACCATGGTCTCCACCACAGGCTGCAGGGGAATCTCTGCTCCGGTGCCTGGAGCACCTCCTCCCCCTCCTTCTTCACTGACCTTGGTGTCTGCAGAGTTGTTTATCTCATATATTCTCACTCCTCTCTTCCAGCTGCTGTTGCACAGCAGTTTTTTCCCCCCTTCTTAAATACATTATCACAGCGGTGCTACCACCATGGCTGATGGGCTCGGGCTTGGCCTTTGGTGGGTCCGTCTTGGAGCCAGCTGGCATTGGTGCTATCGGACATGGGGGAAGCTTCTAGCAGCTTCACACAGAAGCCACCCCTGTACCTCCCCCGTTACCAAAACCTTGTCATGCAAACCCAATACACATGGGAATACGTGGCTCTGTTGAGCATTTAATGTCCAAGTTTACCCTGCATTTCCTCCCATTTGTTCAGCATATGTTGTCCCGTAATTTACTGCCAAATGCTGCAAGTGTTGGCCAGATTCTGGCAACATCATTCTCACTAAAACAGGACATTGCTCTGAAAATGGCCACATTGATTTCCTCATTGCCAAATCTGTACATACTTAAGGAGCGCCAGAATCTGGTGCTTCAAATGTGTAACCAGAAATACCTTTTGCAGAAATCCTGCAGAATGGAGCAATCTTATTCCTCCAGTCTGGGGCAAAACATTGATGCTAAAGATCAGTAGTGGAAAGCTGTTGCTAATTAATAGATTAGCAATAGATTTATTTCATAGTGTTATTTAGCAGACATTGCATCTGGATGGGCCTAAGTTTGGGGAAAAAATTGTACAGCTCTAGGATTAAAAACACTGCCCTGGGATAGGCAGTCCTAGTCCCAAATCAGAGGTATAAGTAACAGGGCATCAAGGTCTCTGCTGGGCTCCCTGGAGCTGGTCTCAAAGCTCACTGCAGTCACTGTTCCTGGCATTAGAGCACCCTACTGTCTTTTAAAAATGAGAAGACAGGCTTTCACTCCCTTACTTGACTGGTATTATATATTTATAACTGGATTATTCACTGCAGTATATTCTCTGTTCTGTAGCTGGAGTATAATAGAATAGAATAGAATAGAATAGAATAGAATAGAAAATTTTCTATTTTCTAGCCACTGACAATTAGCAGTGTAATTGTTTTGCTAAACTAGTATTAAGCTAGATAGCCAGAGAGCTCATGTAATGACTGTGCTGCCTGTCCCCTTCAGCATTTATTTCAGCTGCAAAGTCCTTTACGTGATTTGTTCTTTGTTCCAAAAAATGGTCAAGGAAACGATTTGCTATGTCACCAAAATGAAGAAATCAGTTTAATAATTGGAGGGTAAGAAGCCTTCAAAAGCCACCCATTTGCTTGCACTCATTGTCCTCTCCTTGTCAATAACACTTCACATACAGAGCCAGATCTACAAAGAGTCCTGATCATTGCAAGGCTCAGTATGTCATTACTGTCATCATTTTGCGACTTGGCCTACAGTGAAGGATCAACAGTCCTGACTTAGGCCCCTGAGTTCCATTTTTAACAGAAAAAGGGGATCAACTGCAACATCTCTAATTTAAATGATGCCATACATGTACAATGATTGTAAGGAAAATCTTCATTTTCCCTTTTTATGATGCATTTTTATTATGGGCCAGTTTCATAGGAACAATATCTTTTGTGAAAGAGCAGGAGCTAAAAGAAATTTTGGTTTTAAAGAGCTACATTTCTAGGACAGCTTTACTTCCTTTACATTTCTGAAGAAATGCACTAGACTCCTTTATATGTCCACACTTCAGAAAGTACTGGAGGAAGGCACTATTAATACAGCTGGAAGTCTCCATATAAAGTAAGAAGCAAGTTTCAAAAGCAGAAGCTCTGCAAACTTTCTTGTCCTGACTTTGGGAAAACTTAACCTCCTTACCAGCACTGCCTAGTTCAGAATGTACTCTCGCGTCTGTAACATGGTTTTAACCATGCAGCTGCACACCATTCTCCCCTCTTCTTTTCTGCAGCCTGATCAGGATGGCATCCACCTAACATTATGAATAACAAGTACTTCATGTGGAAACACATACTCCATTTTTCATTCATTTAAGCGTAGTACTTTGTTCCTGTATCAAAAAGAATAATGAATTCTGGAACTCATGTAGGAAATTCTGCTACTTACTGTAAAAGGAAAATCTCATGCTATTTCACCTGTGTTCATAATCATCTTGTTACCTCATCAAACAAGAGCTGATAGCAGCCATTTTGACTACATTTCTCAGCAGTAGAAAGGATAGGTGAACTTTGGCAGACCTTGCTGCAGTAGTTTAAGGCATGACACTGCCTAGCTATTTAATCCAGTCTCTTCTTTTAAAGTTATTGCTTTCTTCCCTCCAGCCCTCCAGCAAAGATGGCACGGGGGTGGCCATGATTCATATTCTTCCAGTCATTGTTTAGCATCAGCGCTGAAGGTGAATTTGCACTGTGCCACCAGACTGCCATTCAAAGTGGCCAGACTGGCGTGACCTTGCTCTGCATAGTGATCTGCACCAGTAAAAGGCTGGATCAGATTGCTTTGGTGCTGTGATTTATAATTTTATTTAGGAAATATATAAAAACATGTGTATAGTATAGATTCTGATTATGAGCCTAAAATATGATCTTCTGGAGAAAAAGATCTTCATTTCTTTTTTTTTTTTTTTCCAAATCAGAGGCATGGAGCTACTTGCCTGAAGAGTCCTGACACTGGATCTGAATTAGAAAAATTCAGGAGGGAGAGGTCCTTTGGTGGCTATTAACACAGTTAGTTGGATGAAAACTTTAAATTGGGAAGGTGGGTAGAAGCTGGTAGATGGAGAATGATCATTCTACTCTTGCCATGTTTCTTGCACTCTTTCCCAAAGCATCAAATACTGCCTACTGTCAGAAAGTAGATACGGAGCTAGATGGACACTCGTATTAAGCAGTTTGACAGCGCTGTGACTGCATTCTTTTATTATCCTTATCGTGCCTGTACTGGCATCATTAGGATGATATGAATATGCACAAATGAATGTGCTTTTTTTTTTTCTGCTGAAATGTTTGCAGTGACTTATGGCAATAAAGGCACATACAATGTTACAGCGTAGTCAAATATAATTCAAACATAGGAAAGATTACAAATGCCTCATATCTATTTTGGAAGTGTAAAAATTAGCTCAAGCCCATTCTCTCTTCTCCAGAGCCTGGAAAAAGCATAACCCATTCTAGGATCAATGTTATTTTAATTCTGTTCCAGAAATTAGGAAAAAGGACAACTGGTTTCCCATGTAACTGTCAGATAGAATTGAAACTAAAAGTATTTATTGGGATATATCTGATTTGAAACCTAATGTTTATGACCTGTGGAAATGTCCTAAAAAGCTTTCTTCCAGAAAGTATTATTTCAAGGCAATCTCTAAATAGAATTATAAAAGAGGAGATTAAAAAAATATGTGTATGAGTAATGGACATATTCATTCATTACACAAGAACTTAAGGCGTGTATTTTCTTGAGGTACATGTCAGCAAAATGTTGGTGTTACAAAAATTCTATCTGAACACTGGGAAAAAAAATGTGCCAAACTTAACACATGACTGATTTGATATAGCTTGTTCTGCCTTATGCTTACCATTGATAGACCAAGCCATTCAGTCTGTAAATCTCTTGAACATGGATTGGGTAAAAGCATCATTTTTTTTAAAGCAGTGCAAAGACCACAGTTCTACAAATGGCTTTGTGCTGATGAGCTACTGTACCTACACAGAGCCTCAGCAATGAAGCATCGTGTAGAAAAATTTGCAGGATAAAGTCTTTGCTCTTTTGCCAATGCATTTTGTTTAAGAATTAAGATTAAATTAAAATTTATCTATATAATGAATGTTGTTTGCAACTTCTGTAATTCCTTGTGAGGCCTAAAAAACCCATGCTGTTGTGGCATCCATCAAAGCTTGTGCACGTTTGGAAACTTTTTTTATGGGAGCTGGCAGTTAGTTTCTTCTGTATTCCCACTTTTATTCATTTATCTAAGCAGGTATGGTATCTTAATAGAAAAATCCACATAAGACAGTTTACAGCTGTGGTTGGATGAGGGCAATGACATATAAAGTTAAATAGGAACAGACATTTTGAAAAATAGTATTTTCAACAATCTAAAATATGTTGTGTTAGAAAAAAATAGATAAAAGTCTTCTCTTTTGGTATTTTATTGTGTGGCTACAGTGCATGCCATTATGCAAAAGGACAATGATTCCTCCAGCCATCATTAACGTTTTATTTTTCAAGTAAAAATAATCATTTTTCCTGTGGTTATTAATATTTTAACATTATAAATATTTATTAAAACAGTCAAAAACTATGTTTTCTGTTGTTGAAAAAGCATGCAGACCAAATTAGTCCTGGGCAAAGAGTGTAAACCATTTCTAAGAAGATTAATTTGCTCTCACAGTGCTTATAATCATGAACCTTTCTGTGTTTGACTTTTACAGCAAACTTGCTTTTTGGCAGAAATGTATAAAACATTGAACTTTAAGTGACCACTGGAGAATATTTGTGGAAAACAAACTGTGAATTCATAAATATTCCATTCCCACCCTCAGTTAATCAGGATATGAAGCTTACCATCTGATCTGAATACACATTTTAAATCAACCAACACAGCACAAATTTCAGCTTTCAAATGCTTGTGATAAACTGCCTCTGCATAGTTTATGGACCAAGAAATACTAATGAGAATTTTTAAGATGTCTGAAGTACATAGATTTTGGGTTGTTTTGGCACTGCCTGTATTACAAGTAGTACAGCACAATAGGAGAGGCCCACAGGGTGAAACCGTTGGTGCTGAGAACCCAATGCCTACATCGCATGTTTCAGGAGGTTTAAGCTGGCCCCCTGATGAATGAATGACTAATGAGTACTCATTAGTGGTTGGAGCACATTAAGCACACTCCTGGATCTCTTCTTCCAGGTTCATTTCTTTGGAAAGGAATCCAATTCATAGCTCTGAGACCACCCCAAGATGCAAACCAAAGCACAGAGAAAGGAGGCAACTAGAATTGCACTCCTGATCTGAAACAAAAACAGGGCTGTAGGTGTACCTTATGTGGGCATTGCTTGTTGTCAGAATTTATAATGTAAGGTACTTCTATGCAAAATAGAACCACAAATACTCAATGTTTCTACTTAGTATTTAAATTTCTGAAGTAGTCCTAAGTATCATTGTGGGAGTCTACAATACTAGCACATATACATAAAATACTACACACATATACATATTTCAAAGAGCATAACCATGCATATGTATTTCTTTTCAGGTCACAGCCTTCTTCAAACATAACACATACATTTATAAAACACATTTAAATGACTTTGTGATAAAGATTTTTTTCCCCCAATAAAGCTAGAGCACAGAGTAACTTCCTTTTCTGAGAAATGGTGTGTTACTTTAATTTCACAGTATGTACTTTTCTGACATGGAGGAGAGATAATATAATAAACTTTCTTCTAGGAAGATCTTTAAAGTCAATATCTAAATCACCAGGTTATACATTTCAAAAAATAAAAGCCTTGAATTACGTCACACAGCAATACAGGACTGGCTAAACCGTTAGAGTTAGGAGTATGGTAGATTAGCTTTCTAGCTTTTCACCTCTACAGAAGTAGCTTCAGATTCTGGTGCCAGTTTAGCTCAGAAATAAAATGAGTTTGCAGTTTTCCTGCTAATACCCAGTGGTTAGTCTCAAAGAACTGGTGTCTGGTTCCAGATGATTACCAGTGCTAGTTTAATAGAAACTTATCACTAGCATAGCAGGGGTAGTGCAGTATTAGTGAGGTGCATTACATAGCAAAATAAATTCATAGCATCTATAGCTAAAGTCAGTACTTCTAGTCACTGAGTCTTGAAAATAGTGTGCTAACAATTCACCTTAGCATGGCCATCTTTCAAGAAGTCATGCCCAGTAAAGAATTAGCATGCAGATGGAATTTCCTTCTCCTCCAGCAGATCAAATTTGAATCACGCTCTGGGAACGGTATAAGAAAATTTACTGTCTTGATGCCCCTCTCCTGTAGACAAACAGTAGCAGTTTTAGAATTCCACAAGGATAGAAAATGTATAAAAAGGTATAAAATTATCATTTGAAGAAATAATTAAAAGTCTGTGAGTGACGTTTCTTTCTGTGTAGATACAGACAGACACACACACTCTATTTTCTAGATTTAATCCAGACATAATAGATGGAACACTTGTGTGTGTGTGTACAAAGGTTGTGGGCTCAGGTTAGTAAATATTAATTCACAAAGCATTCTTTTTATCAACTACAGATACATATTCTAAGTTCAGATATTTGTATGATAAAATAAAAAAACCCAAAGGAACATAGCTTCTCTTTTCCATTTCTAGAACAAAATGGAGCTCTTAGATAACAACTGTATGAAAGGCATCAAAAGTTTTCATTCCTTAAATTTGTTATGTTTCACAACCCCTTGGAAATGTCTTCTAAGTCACAAAGGTTGATTCTTCTTTTGAATGTTACTTAAAATATTAGCATTTTTATAAAAGCTCATTTGAATCTGCAGTATTTCTTTATGAAATGTAATATAATCAAATTGCTTATCCAGATCCACACTGCATTACTCTTTTTATAATGGTGCGATAGCTGCATTCATTAGAGTTATACTGGTATAAAAGCTAGATGAAAACAGTGAGGAATCAGGACCCTATTCTCTTTATTAACAGATCAGTTTTTGCTGGAAACAAAGCCTGAATGTTTTCCACTTTGCATATTTTAAATTATCTGTACCAAAAAAGGGAATAATGTCTATTGCCAAGACCTATACACACTATTCATTATGTCTGGAAAGAGAGGACAGGCTTAGTTCATTAAAAAGTTGTTAAATTTTTTATTAGACCCTGGCTAGTTAATCCATAAAAATGAACAAACCACTCTTCCTCAAAGTTTAATAGCTTGCTTACATCACGCTGTGAAATACATAAGAATGTGCACAAGAGACAGCTCAAGTTTTGAAAAGTTTTATCTTTTCACACAGTTGCTTATCATATGAAACAGATGTAAATATATAGTAGTCTTGTTTAAGACACGGGAGTGTTTTTAATGAATATCTTGCATTATGTTTAGTGTCTTTTATACATTATTTTGATCTATGGTTTGTTCTGAGTGCCCTCTACTGAAAAGTAAGATGAAGTGATTAATTATTTAGTACCCAAAGATATAATGCCTACAAAACACATTAGACAGTTGTACATTATTAAAAGATATATGCATTGGCATATGAAAGGCTCTAGAGCAAATTTACTATTTCAAAGACAAGTGCATTATGCATATGTGTACATACATATTAAAAAATGGTGTGTTTGTTCCCTCTGCTTCCAATTTTCTGAAAATTTATTTTTTCATTATTTAGGATTATATAACAGCAGAAATCCAGTGCATTTGTTGAGTAACAGACATCTCTTGAGAGCTTGCTCCAAAACCCCTGGAAGTCGATAAGAATCTTGTCATTAGTTCAAGTGGCTTTGGATCAGTCCTAAGTAGGTATTGTATAATATTAGTCAGTTACACAGACAACTTCAGGACTGTTCTGCTACTATAGGACAATAATAAATTAGAGAAAGAAAAGCAGCAGGTGCTTGAAATTTTGACACTCAGAAACCAGTTATAGATGCATATATGTATGTTACATGTATATATATAAAAAATACACGTCTCTACAACAGTTAAAATGAGATGTTCATCTTGAATGCTAACTGAATTCTTACTGTTCAACAAGCTTCCCATCAGCTGTGAACCGTCATGGTTCTACTCAATGGAGATTAAACAAAATTCATACTTTAAAGTGCTGTATTATTGTATTTTTTAAAGTGTTGAGTGCATCTGTGTATAGTATTTTAATCAGCGTTTTTAAAAAATTGCTCAAAAACTGTAGGCATACACACTGTTTTATTGGCATAGTATAGAAGTCTGTGTTTCCAAGGAACCAAGTCATCTCTGATATGGTCTAACATTGCTCCCATCCAAAGGACATACAGATTTTTGGTTGAGATGATTGTTAAACCAGCTAATTATGATGCTTCCTCAGCATATTTACTAAGTGTGGGTAAGAGTGAAAGCTATCTGGTACTGCCAACCAAAATGAATGAGCTAGAGATCCCCTGCCAACAGAATGTAACCCTAAACTCTCTCCATCATACTGTAATAAATATGACGTGTCACCAGCTCTTGAATCAAAACTAAGCGCCTCTGAACTTTATTGGCCAACTTCACTAATTCTACTCAACACTGTTCACTAATATATTGGCGTCAATCTCACCCTCCTGTTCTAGCCTGCTTTTCTACTTTAGTTCCTGTCTTATAATTACCTTTTAAGCAAAGTTTGCTGCCTATTTTGGTGGTTTGGTTTTTTTACTAGTCAGAGCAGGCATAAACTTATGCATTCATTTATCTTTTATTTCCCCAGTTTATCAACCTTTTCTATGATTCTATCTTTTCAAATGTTTTTGCTTAGTTCCCCTGAAGAACCTCTTCTGGTTGGTAATTCTCAGCACTCAAGTAGCTGACTGACTACAACTCATATTCATGCCAGTCTTTCTTCTATTTTACACTTTATTTTCATTAGATTTGTTCACCAGATATCACATAAATATTGTGTACTGCAAGTTTTTCTAAATGTTTTATAATAGATTCCTCAGATGTCAGTCTCCATTACATCTGTATGCTGATTTTTCCATGAAAAACACTTTCAGTTCGAGTCTCACCTTCACTTCCATGAAAAATACCAATATAAAATGATTAGTTCACTAGCTCCCAGTCTTATTGTCCTCTCTAATGAGCTCAGATTACCTTACTATTTAGAAATTATATAATGTTATCTTATTTATGATGTGGAAAAATTGCTACAAAGATAATTACTATTTAGGTTTGTTCCTCATATGCAATGTGTATAACATATATACAAGTGCATTTGCAAGTGTGCAGACACACATATTTATTTTACTCTTTTATTAGGGCTGTTCCAGTCAAGCCTATTCCAGTTCGTTCTTTGAACAGATTTACCACTTCTTAGAGGGCACGTCTATACTCATAAGTAATTCCACATAACCGCACAGCAATACCAGCTGGATCCATGGATATGCTTTGTGGGTCAGATTCTCATCTTCCGTCCAAACTCTGCTGTCATTCAGGCAGCTTAGCAGACTAAGGAATTTCTGGTTCTTCCTAATTGCTCTAACACACTGCCATGCAACACCTAGAATACGTGGCTTCAGGGAAAAGAACAGACTCCCAAAGAAGGTAGTTCCCCTTAGCGAGCAAGGTCTGTAATTGCAAAGCCATTATATAAACAGTGGGCTCTCCACACATCTCGGAGCTGCCAATTTTAGCACGTGCTGCCCACGTGGGCCTATGCATGTGCAGGAAATCTATTACTTTTTTATTGTTAGGCTCATGTGACCTGCATGAATCAACTGTTCATCGCAGGGACAGCTAGTCATTGCCAGGGAGCTTTGGAAAGTAGGTAGTCTCAATCATGTTTTGTAGGAGACCAAACCCTCCTCCTGTATGATAGCTCTACCAGAATATGCTTTCTCTTACATTAGAACACTCAAGCAACTTAGAAAGCAGAGTGTCTGTTCCCTGGTGAGGATACAGTATGCAAATACCATATCAGTACTTAATAATCTAATTGCTGTAACAATCTTATGACCCACAATGGAGCCTCTGCATATTCTTTCGAGTCCCAGTCACACCCTCCAGAACTGAGGCATGGCTGCTCCAGAGGAAGGGAAGTTAGGCAGGGAAAACAGTTTTAGTCCTCCCTCCCGAATCAGTCCCATTCCCACCCCATTTCCAGCCCTACCACCAAGCAGCTATTCTTCTGCCTTTCTATGGCAGTCTGCCAAAGCAGGAGGTCAGTGGAAGGGTTCTGGCTTCCCAGCAGATGAGGAGCTGAAGGAGGAGGCTGTGCAAGGGGACTTCAGGACTATCTTGGCCTGTGGCTTCCATCATGGTTGATGTTCATCAGGGAACAAATCCAAGCACTCCCATGGGATCAGACTGTGTGAGGAACCGGGAGGGTAGTGAAAGGGGAATTGCTTTCCCCAGAACCTCTTGGTTCTATAGTTTCATGGTATACTGCAACATCTTGATGCTTTCTACGGGTGCCATTATCTTAGAAGCCTAAAATTCTTCTTATTTCATGGACTTATTATATCAATAAGCCCAAGTCAATTGGACTTACTGTCCTGCACTGGGATTCATGCGCCTGTCTGAGCTGGTCATCCCTTCACAGTCAATGGAGAAGAATAGGTATGCTAAGGGTCGAATTTATCTCATCTTAAGGTAAACAAGTAAGAGGGCTCAGATAAATCACGATACAGTACCCACTTCTGTCCATAAGCTATAAACAGATGACAGTTGAGATACATGCATCTATGCTGTAGGTATCTAAATGTAGGTAAGATGAATCCTACCCATAAATTCTTCTACAGTCTTTTTTTATAGGCCTAGGTCTTAAGCACTCATAAGCTGTGCTTTCTAGCTGATCTTTAGCTGATGGACCGGCACAATGGAGTCACAATCTGTTAATGTATTTTAAAAAAGCTCTTAGGCTGCTCTGAAATAGAGCAAAACCTCAAAACCTCATCAAAACCTGAATATAGTACCAGTCTCACAACTAGACCTACAAGTGGATTCTTTGTGGGCTTCTTTCCATTAAAGCAAATGATGACGAGATGTGGAGAAGAGTTTGGCCATATTTTTATGTTTACTGGCCGGAGAAATTGATGTCTACAGTGCCAGACTCAGAATTTGTGTAAAAGCTTTTAAGTTTATGAAAAAGCTTGCTTTTAATTTTTTCTCCTTTTGCTTTAAAACCTGCATTTTTAAAGTTCATCTTCTCAGAGTTTTCTCCCTAAGGGCATCATTCACTGTTAAGAAAGGAACACTAAACACTCAATGTTCACAGTTATTTGGCAGTGATTCTACCCTAAAACTGTGGCTTGATTTCTGAATTTTACAGTGAATGGGAGGATGCTGTAATTACAGTACTCCAGAGGTTTGTTCTCAGTCAGTTAATATATGACTGATTATCATTATATTGTTTTATCATTGTATTTATGCCCTTTGAGTGTGTGCATTGTAAACCATTTGGGAAAAGCTCACATTTTTAGAGAAAAAGTACTTGTGACAACTAATTCTGAAAAAAATGTAGGAGTGCCATTTTGCAGGTATAGATTTTCTTAAGGGACTTTGAAATGGTAAAGCATCCCCTACAACTCTGTCATGTTCGTTCCCAGATAGGTATTTTGTGAATGAAATACATATTATGACACTTTCCTGTAGAGACACAGGGACCAGATATCAAGAGAAGCTGCCTGTGAAAGTTAGTGAACCACATGTTTTAGAGATTCAGATATACTAGCAAGAATGTTTGGCTCTGCTCCCACCCCTTTAACTTTGTGCCTCACCAGAATTTATTTATTTAAATACTGTTCATATATATACATGATTGAATGACAAGTTAGAAATCCTGATATGAAATCTTGATAAGAATATTCATAATTCAGCCACATTTGAAACATGCTAGTTTACATGCTTGAGTTGTTACTATGGGTATACTGTTCTATATCCTGATCCATTCCGACATCTGTGTATACACCACAGGACTCCTATCAGTGTGGTGGGCCAATGTGACAGCATATTCAACTAAGCTGAAAACCCCAATTTTTTCCATAAACATGAAAAAAAAAATACATATAGTTGTCCTGGTTTCAGCTGGGATAGAGTTAATTTTCTTCCTAGTAGCTGGTACAGTGCTGTGGTTTGGATTTAGGATGAGAACAATGTTGATAACACACTGATGTTTTAGTTGTTGCTAAGTAGTGCTTACACTAGTCAAGGACTTTTCAGCTCCCCATGCTCTACTGACTGAGAAGGCTGGAGGTGCACAAGAAGCTGGGAGGGGGCACAGCCAGGACAGCTGACCCAAACTGGCCAAAGGGTATCTATCTCAACCCACAAGTTTTCTCACTTTTACTCTTCCGATTCTCTCCCCCCACCGGGGCGGGGGGATAGTGAGCAAGCGGCTGTGTGGTGCTCAGTTGCCCACTGAGGAAAACACAACACATGGACTTATATTGATTTTTTTTTTTTCTTAATATTATAAAGACAAAGACATTAAAGAGATACTCTCTGTCAATTTGTCAGTCCTTTGAATGATGCTCTTCACTTTGAGTATATCAGTCTTTTAGTATGTTTATTCTGTTATTACTTTATTAACTTCTGTGTACTTGATTACTTTTGACAGATTAATATTATTTCCTCTTTCTTCGGGGGGATAGCGAGCAAGCGGCTGTGTGGTGCTCAGTTGCCAACTGAGGTTAAACCACAACAATAGTGCACTTAAAATAAAATAGCCCTGATATAGCCTTCACAATTATTAATATCTGTGACCTCTAGGCAGGTTCTGCTGTTGTCAGTTTCCTCAATGCTCACACACTGGATGAAGAAATTTGTAAATATTGTACTTTGTGATATGACAATTAATTCAGGATGGGTAGCCAGAGTTTAGGGTGGGGTGGAGGGAATCAGCATTCATGGCATTTATTTATGCCATTTGCAAAACCACAACTATTGTGTAAGGATGAGTCCACCAGGAAATCTGACTCCCCTCAGGCCAAGGGAAAGGGAAAAGACAACCCTTCAAAGAGGTGCAGCACACTTCTTCCAGTGCACCAGACTTGCCCATTTTGTCAGTCAGTGCTGGAAGAAAAACTGATGCCATGGCTCCCATCCCATCCCTTCTGGGAAGCCATGCACACTGCCAGCCCCCATCCCTACCAAAGTCTTCGGTCAGTAGCAACTGCACTCTGCTTGCTAATGAAAGACCCCATAAACAGGTCTCTGCATGGTGCTAACAGGTTGTCTTTGAGCATTGTTTCTGGCTTATTCCCCTGACTGTAAACTAAAGGGAGAGCAGTGATTAAGGGCTAGGAAGAAATCCCTGAAATGACTGATTATGCAAAATTGAAGTTGTGTCAATTAGAATTACCAGAGATTAGTTCCTTTCTCTCACTGAAAAAAAATAAATTACAAATTATTAGAGAATAGAAAACATCTTTCTAAGCCTAACAGAATTTATTTACCATGACCTAGGTGGGAAACAGGTTCTCTCAGAATCAGCGCCATGATATATCACTTTATGACTGGGCATATTACTATGGTCCCATGGTGTAGCCAAAGTATTATGCAACAGTTGTTAAATTACAAAAAACTTGAGCACAGCAGGGAGAATCTGATTAATTTTCTATTACCTAAGGGGACCGCTTTGGTTGAGGATGGCCAAGGAGTACTGCCTTCCTGCTGCCACCATCAGATCTTCAAAGAACATATCTCACTGTGCAAATAGCAAACCTGGCTTGTAGGACATGTCAGACACCCTGTTAGGGCAGCTCTCCTTTTTCCCCAGCAGAATACGGGCAGGTGGCAAGGAGAGAAGGAAGATAGCAGGGTGAGACTGATCCACAGATGTGTGTGGAATGGCATCTTCTCATTGTAAAAATTAGTTTTCTGAGTTCATTTTCCAACATCTGCTGTGAACAAGGGAAGTGAATTATGAGCCACCGGTTAAGAGCTGAGAATTAAGCTCAGTCCTGACACAAATGGACATAATTCCTGTTGTGAGTAAATGGCACTGTACCCACTTAAGTCAAAGCTGAATTTGGCCCGTAACATATACCAAGCTCCAAACTAGTGATGACAGAGATAATTAAGAAATGATGACAGTGGAATAGAACAATGTCACAGGATAAAGGTCTCCTGCCACTCAACAAATGCTGAAATGAGGCTCATTTATCATGAATGAATGTCGAGGCAGAGCTGGTGTCTTTTAAAAGCATGACGCTTTACTCTTTTGACGATGCTGAGTAGTAATTATTTGTTTCTATTATGTGGAACTAAATGATTGATATAGATGTAATAATTTTGTTCAGTGGCTATTGATAGCGTAGATGAACAGGTGTTCATTTCATAAACAGTTGATCTATTTTATTCTAATTAGCTTAGACAGGAGATGTCTTAATGTATTGTAGCAAAAGTGTGTAGTCCTTCAAAACAAATGTTTTTGCTGTATTTGCACTACCACAAATTATTTCAGTGAGTTTTGTACTGCTCCATTAGGACCTAATACATTCACCAAATAGTGTTACTGTGAGAGAGGGATACAACATAATGGGCCACAAAATCCTTAATTTATTAGGCTTTTTAATGAAATATTTTGGAAGAAAATTTGGAGCTGTTATAGGAGGCACTCTACCATGAAATGATCAAGTACAGAGGAACAAAACCGGAACAAAAACATAATAACCAAACAAACTACTTGTGGCTGGGTTCATGTTGATAATAGCTTTTGGAAATCAGTAAGGAGCATGCTCATAGCCATCTCACTAGAAGGCACACAGAGACATAAATTCATTAGATGCAGACGAATAGCCCAAATTCATCAGTAAAACCTGGCTGCATTGAACTATTCTAGTAGCAAAACATACTTTATTTCACCAACGCTTATGGTTGCCTTGTATTACCAGAGACGGAGTATTTTGAGGAAGCTGGCTTTGAGGAAAAACTTTGAAAAGTCTGCTGAGAAAGAAAAAAATCATTATTCTATTATTCTGAGTTCTTCAAACCCTCCTACTTCGCAAATCACGAGATTATTTCAGCATGACTTCTTATCCACAGCTGAAGAAACCTCCCTAATGCCAGTCACAACCTCATTCCTCAATAAATGAAACTAAGAGAAAGAAGGGAAGGTAATAGGAAGAAAAAAGGCAACAGAGGTTGTTAACATGCTACCATTCAATAGAATATGTCCTTTTAAGGCACCACATCACACACGCATGCTCGAACACATTGCTACTCTGTGACCTTGCCTTTCTTCTGTTTCAAAAAGTAGGTGAAAAATGATAAAAATGAGAGGCTGTGTGATGCAGGTGATACAGCCAGCTGTCACAGAGTGGAGACAAGGAAGCCCTTCAACTGAGAAATTGCAGATATAAAAGGCTTATTAGCCTCAAAAATACTTTATCTGGTAAAAAAAACTATCAGAGGAAGAAACTGTCTCCAGACCACTTCTTCCATGTAATTAGCCATCACACAACAGGAGTCACTGCTACCTTGCTCCACTGTCTGTCACCAGCCTGGAGCCACCTCCTCACAGAGCACCATGTCTTCAACCACTGTCTCACCCCATTTAGAATCATAGAATCATAGAATCATTGAGGTTGGAAAAGACCTCTAAGACCATCGAGTCCAACCGTCAACCCAACACCACCATGCCCACTAAACCATGTCCCTAAGCACCTCATCTACACGTCTTTTAAATATTTCCAGGGATGGTGACTCAACCACTTCCCTGGGCAGCCTGTTCCAATGTTTAACCACTCTTTCAGGAAAGAAATTTTTCCTCACGTCCAATCTAAACCTCCCCTGGCACAACTTGAGGCCATTTAGGACTGGAGATTAGCCAGATTAGGTTTTCTAAGCACCCTTTACTTCCATCCAATAATAATTATGGCCTTTTATGTATCAACTGACAGGGCCCTGAGGGCACTGCCAGGCCAGACCATCCCTGCCCATGCTCTGGAGCTCCCCTCACCCTGCCCACAGCCCAGGACTCGATTTTAGCCCACTAGGCCATCAGCCCTGCCCCAGCGAACACTGCAGCAGGGCCCATCCCCAGCTGCCCACAGCCCTGCCCTGCCTGGCCACGGGCCACACCAAGCCAGGCCCACCTGTGGGCCCACGTCCTGGCTGGACCTCAGCCCATCCCCGTCCCCAGGGAGGTGCCATGTGCCCGGGGCTGGGGCTTCCCCCAGTGCCCCCCCAGCTGCCCTGCTCCTGTCTGGGGGTTGGGACGGGCCCTGGCTGCCAAGCCCTGCCCTGCTGCCACCCACACGGGGAGCCACCATCGCTCCCAGCTCCATGGCCCTCAGCGAGCTGCCGGCCCT
>NW_008796213.1:2063170-2066462 GCF_000699145.1 Aptenodytes forsteri | reverse complement strand
GGCCTCAGCCCATCCCCGTCCCCAGGGAGGTGCCATGTGCCCGGGGCTGGGGCTTCCCCCAGTGCCCCCCCAGCTGCCCTGCTCCTGTCTGGGGGTTGGGACGGGCCCTGGCTGCCAAGCCCTGCCCTGCTGCCACCCACACGGGGAGCCACCATCGCTCCCAGCTCCATGGCCCTCAGCGAGCTGCCGGCCCTTCTCACACCCTGGCAGCGGCATACTTGTTCATTTTGTGGTCATTAATCAATGAAGGTTCATAGCTGCTTTGCACGTAACTGGTTAGGTAGGCCTTAAATTCTCCATAGGAGGCAAATGGTGTGCCAGGCCACACAGCCATTCCTCCAGACAGCCAGGATAAGCTCTCGGGATCTGCTGGCTTCCCAATCAATTGCTTCGCTATCCCTTCTGCTCAAATAGACACAGAAAAGCCCATACGACACGCTTATGACTTCACAGTGGGGAAAAAAAAAAGTATTTTATTTAATTACCAGCTAGTAGCTGAAAAGCAAACAACAGTTCACAGTGGATTCAGGACTCTGAGACACCAAAATCTTCCCCATCCTGTGTATCACTTGCAAAGCACGATTTGAAATAAAATAGAATAGTAATCACTTTGCCCTCTGTCCCTAACCAATTATTCTCGAGGAATTATAACATCTTAAATCTCCATAAATTATTCCATGCCATACACCTTTTAAAGAATATTTCCACAAAACTGCAAACGTTATACACTGCTGACTCACAGAAGTTGCTTCAGCTGTCTGTGCGGGTCCTGTAGGACTCTCTTTGCTCAGATTTGTAGTCTCAAGTATCAACTACACCAAATTAAGTGGGAAAAAATAACATAACAGTTGCTCAGCATTTCTGAAGATCAAGGAAGCATCTGTTTGGACCAAATGTGGGGGGGTGTCTTTATGATTTTGCTTTTATTCATAGTGAATTAGAAGTTGGAAAAAGCAACCCAGATGAGGGCTCCATTGTACCAGGCACTATGAAAGTATGGAAGTGAGAAAAGCAAATTGAGAAAATGGTAGAAAAAAGGAAATTTAAACTTTTTTGTGTTAGTTCTAAAACTAAGATAGGATTCCTGTTCATAAGTGTTCAAACCTTACGTAGGCAAGAAAAATAAAGGATACCAGAAAGGGTTACTGTCCTCATGTTATAGCTTGTAACTGAGAGAAATTAAGGGTCTCCCTCAAAGTCACGGGGACAGCCTGAAGACTGTTGGAAAATGAGAACTTACACTGTGGCCCTTCACTGCTGTAGCCATGAGGTCTCAGTCCTCTTCCAAGAAGGCAGTTCTGAATATTCAAAAAGCTGGAAGCTCTCTCCCAACCTATTCAATATTTGCTCTGATGACAAAATGATGCCAAGCAGTTACCTTTTCATGTCACAGGAAGGAAGGGTGTGATTTTATGCGTTGGATTCCTGTGCTAGCCTTTCACCTCATGAGCGGAGGCCCGATTCTGACCAAAATGAGCTCATCTTCATTCAGTTAGGATGCAAAGAACAGCAGCGTTCCCATATCCAGCTGACATAATGTCTGTTATTACAGGCACCTTTACATAGCTCACGGCACCCTTCCTCACTAATTTGCAGGTTAGGAACGTTCCGCTTTGACTGTATCCTGGATTGCTGTATAACTGTAATAAAGCCTGTCAGACAGCTTTTTTTTTTCTTTTTTTTTTTAACTTTAGGAGTGAAAGGCACTTCTTACTCAAGATTAAAGGGTTAAAAATATGCAGCTAGAGTAAAGCAATCTTTAATGTTTCAGGGTTTATTTTGCTGTTTAAAAGGGATTTAAAAGTTAAGGAGATGCTATCAGGAAAAAACTATAACTGTTACAAACAAAAACTGTATTTGTAACCTGTGTTTTCACTTTCTTCTTCTACTCATAGCTTCTTAAAAGCTGAACGCTGAAATGTTTTTTTTCTCCCAACTCTGTTGCTTTTTTGCTATCCTTATTTAATTCTAAATCAAGAGACCAAGGCCAAACTCTCAGCTGAGGTTAAAAAGAAATACTTGACGGTTCCAGCTAAGACTGGGGTGCCATCTTGTTAGAAATACAGAGTCCTTATGCAAAAAAGTGAACAGGCATGATGTACAAGAAGCACAGAGGGGAGCTGTTGAAGACTGCACAAGTCGAGCAAATCATGGTTCTCCCTGGGTATATCTACAAAGCCTCCATTTGGCCATGCCCAGCAGTACCCTCAGAGCCAGCCTCTGCTTGCAAGCACGGCTACAAATGCAGTCGGAGACTACTTTCTGTTGCAGACGCCTTTGGCATTGTACACTGCCACTCTAGCTGAATTTCAGACAGAAATTCACTTCAGAAAGTGGTCAAAAGCTATGAACCATGGAGTATACCATTACTGTGGCTATTCTTACACCTGCTTATCATCACCTGCAGCACAGAGAGTACTTTTGACTTGATACTCACTAGACCAGCCCATTCTTCCTTTGCAAATTACTATGCCTTCACTCATTTACACCAGACAATTTGTGGCTTTACACTTAGTAGTGCAGCTTAACTCTGAAAGACATCTGAACCTTATCTGCCTTTAGGCTACCCATATTGACTAAACTTCAAAAATCCTAACACAGTGTTTGTTAAAGGATACATCTTGCAAAACTGGGTATTTATCCCATGTTTTTCCAGTCCAAAGTGTAGTACCCTAAACACTGGTTGGATATTGCATAGACAATATGAGGATGTGAATACATGCAATTAATGTGAAAAAAGGAAATTTTCTCCCTTAGTCAACATCAATCAACAGAAAGCAGTCGAGCCAGTGTGAACTTGGTAATGACCAGCAGTCAGCATTGCAAGGGTGGATAAGGTCTGGCGTGATCCCAGCAGCGGGAACCCATGAGGCATGAGTCCACTGTGTCCTAACAAATCACACGTGGTGAGACAGCCTGAGAGCACTTCCAAAGGGGAAATGGTCTTTGTGGATACAAAGGCATACGATGTAATTGGCATATTCATTTAAAAACTGCCAGGCTATTGAAAATCCAAGCAGTGGGAGCTGAAGCTAGAACACAAGCTTTTATATCCTTTCATATGCATCCTTTCATATGGATATATATATCACATATATATATATCCTTTCATATGGATACAGGCTGGATCGATGGGCTGAGGCCAACTGTATGAGATTCAACAAGGCCAAGTGCTGGGTCCTGCACTTCGGCCACAACAACCCCATGCAGCGCTACAGGCTTGGGGAAGAGTGGCTGGAAAGCTGCCTGGCGGAAAAGGACCTGGGGGTGCTGGTTGACAGCCGGCTGAACA
>NW_008796213.1:2060090-2062468 GCF_000699145.1 Aptenodytes forsteri | reverse complement strand
GGGTCGATGGTTGGACTCGATGATCTTAGAGGTCTTTTCCAACCTTAATGATTCTATGATTCTATGATTCTGTGATATGCAGAAAAAGTAGTTTTTCACTGAAGGAACACACTGGAGAAAAATGCCATGATTCCTAATCTGAATTCACATTTCGGACTAAACTCCTCAATAAAAAAGTGAAGAATTTCCTTCATCAATAACTTGACCCCAACAACAAAAGATATGTCTGGATCTGGTTTAGGACAAGATTGTCAGCATATCTCACCAGCAGAATCATTCATCTCCTAGTGAAACTCATCTCATAGTACTTAGGCTGAGAAAAACTATTCTGTTGATGAATTAAAGTTTATATCCATGCTGCTTACTGAAGAACAGGATTTAGATGGTGATGCATTTGATAAAGATACGGTGATACTACTTACTGCGGCTGGTATTTTCTGTATACCTAAAAGCATTTTTTAAAGTACTTAGGACAGCTAAGGGAGGTACCAGTTGGGTACCTGTCTCCAGACACCTACCTGAAAATCTCAGTCTTCAATTTTTTTTCTGAAATTACTAATGTAGAATATACCTGTTTGTGCTTTTCTGTATCTATGCACTTATCGATACTATCAATAGTAATATAATGAGGTGGTATGATCTTCACTGACATGAAGTTCTTGTGTGCAAAGGCAAACAATATAAGAACATACCAAAGTCTCACTACGTAAGTAAACAAGCAGGGTGGCAAACTGATCTATGTGTGAAACTTTGACTCTGTTATAATCAACGGCAAAACTGCCAGTAATATCAGAGGCAAAAAATTTCACTCGTGGGCTGCGTGATACATCCATGGGCACAAAGACAGGCTGTAGAAAAGTTCAGAAATAGAAGAGCTTAGGTCTCAGCCTTTAAATGCAGTCCTTACTCTCGTTAAAACCAATTTCTGTTTAAGACCCTTCCTTCATCAGTCTGTGTACGTATCTCCTGTTAGCTTCTGCTAGAGTTCTGAATATGTCTCAAAGATAAACAGACTGCTTAATTATTAGTTGGTGGTGCATGACAGAATTTTGGGAACAGGACTGTAAATGTCACACGAACAGTAAATATGTTCATATTTTGAAGTTTGGAAGTAGGCATCAGTTGCCTTCACTGTAATGAAAATATACCTTTTTATTGCTAGCAAGCCTATTTTCATGAGATAATTATACAGATTTAGGTCCCTATGAGGGTTAAATGAGTCTTCAAATAGTACTACACTGTTCTGTGCCCTGACTAGTTACAGTCTAAACATTCCAGGATTTGTCAGAACATTTTGCAGAAATAACACAGAGTTTTGACAATGCTCGTCTCAGGAAATGCGCTGAACGGTGAATGATTTCTTCAGTAGCATCTGATATTTCTGAAATACCTGCTACATCTGTGAAAAAGTTTTATGGAACAGAATTTCTGTTGATGTTACAGTTTGTATACAACAGAGTCTATTACTTTCCTAAGATTTTGAAAAATACATGTGTATGAATTCATACGCATAAAAGCATGAGCCTTCAAAATGCCAAGAGGCTGATTTTTAGAAGTATCATCTTGTGTTTTTTGCAAGTATCTATACTATAGAAAGTATGGAATTTCAGAATTAAAACTGGAATAAACATTTCTGTATTATTTCATAATTTACAGTTATTGATCGATGGTTATAAAGTTTTCAAATGTTAAACTTTGCAGGTTGTTAGAGACAGTTATTAATTTTCGGGTAACAGACAAAAAATTCGAAATCTGGAGGAAAAAAAAGCACAGCAGTACCCAAGCTAACTTCTCTTGCTTATGAAACCAAGACACCCTAGCAGCAGACTGCAGGCAGTGCTGTTAGGCAAACTGCTAGCAGACTTCCTTTCAACTATGCCTAATTAGGCTTAAGTATTGAAAGACATACATATGCCACCGAAGTAGAAGCATTTTTCTTCACAAATGTAAAAACGTATCAGAATATCAGTAAGTATATGCACAAAGTAACAGCTTAAGTCTCGTTCGGGTACGCAGCCAGTAGCTGAAACAACCACTAGTGGTATATGCTGTACCGATTTTTAGAAGTATGTTCAAGCACACGCAGTACCTGCAACTTTTACATCTATAAAAAACCAACTTTACGGAACTTGTTGAGGAAATAGACCGGACGATCGTAAGGTTACTCTAACTCCCTTACAAGTTAGAGAAACAGCCGAAGTCAGCTATTCCATAACTCTGCTGCCGAAAAGTGTAGCGGAGATGCTGATTTGGCTAATGAGGTTGTCTGGCGTCGCTCGGCAGACCGTATTGAAGATTAACTGCCCGGGTCGCCTAACAAATAACGTTCCTGGAAAAACGACCGGAGCGGCGGGGAATAAACTCCGCTCCGTCCTGCC
>NW_008796213.1:2007337-2058488 GCF_000699145.1 Aptenodytes forsteri | reverse complement strand
CGCCAAGCCGCGGCTCCGAGCATCCGGGCGATGAGACTTGACAGAGCCCCCGGCGCTTTCGGAGCGGTATTTTACATCTCCTCCGTTAATCGCTGAGGACGGCAGGAGAGCTTTCTGAGAGCCAGTGGGAACCTGTGGAGTCAGGGCAGCCCTCCGGTCCGGTCCAGGACTCGTCCAGGAAAATTTGGGGGGCGGGGGGAGAAGGGAATTCGGGTTAATTTAAATATTCTGAAGCCGGAAAAATTGTCGGGGTCGAAACCAGGATTTTGACTCCGAACGGTGGTACCTTTGCTCCCCGATTTCTGGATTGTCTGGATCTTTCGGGATCGGCTGTACGCTTTCGCGTTATTCTGTACAATACACTCTGGACCCCTTGCTTTCCACGGTACTTGTTTTTAGGACGGGTCTTGAAAATCAGTCCAAGTTCTCTGCTTAATTTCTGCCAGAAGGGATTGGTAACCTATTCTGTCTGTCCATAAATGCAAATAGACAGCTTGCATTATGGCCAACGAATAACAAGCGTACAGCGCAAATTCAATAAATTAACACCAAGTCATGAAAAGCAGCAGGTCCTCGGCATGTGCCCCAGCTGCGCTGTTCCTACCGCCGCAGCTGTTACTCTTTTTTTCTTCTAATGCCCACAGATTTTCCTGCAAATTCCGGGGTATTTGTAGTCTCTCAGAAAAAAAACCCCAACAAACCCTGTTGTCTGAAAGAGGAGCGATTCTTCTTTCAGACTGCGGTACCCGCACGGTTCTCCCAGGGCTTTGCGCTTGAGGCGAGCGCTGGGTTTCCAGCCGGTGAAGGCGGGCGCGTCCCGGCGCGGCAGCGCGGCCTGGGGCCGGGGGGGGACGACGACGACGGCGACGCCGCCGCGGGCGCCCCTTCCCCCGCCGGCCCCGCCGCCGGGGGTCGTAGCGTGCTTCCACCAGCACGGTGCGCGGATTTGCTGTGCTTTGTAAATGCAAACGACCGAGCATATCCCCGATCGCGCGCTGCGTTGGTTGCCTTGGTCCGAATCGTAGAAGGTTGCATGAAAATAAAATTACCCTACGGAGCTTGGAAAATTGAGCTCTGAAAAGATTAGTTTCTCTATATGATTTTTAGAGAGTACTGCACAGGGAGTCAGCATTAGGTGTCGTATAAAAACAAAGTGGATATATGAACAGGTGGGATGTGAAGGATGCAAACATGTCACACGAGGTAAACCAAGGTTTGCTGTTTAGAAAACTTGAATCTTCAACGCTTGCCTTGATATTGCATTGTATACAGTAACAGGATCTTATTTTTAGACATCTCTTCAAAGTCAACGATCTTCTTGGTTTTTTTCATTTGTAAACCCTAACTAACTTGCAATTGTTGAATTAGAAAAAAACCTGATATTTAAGAGTTCAGGGGCTTCACCCACTGGGTCCCACATCTCAGCTGAGTTCCTAAATCTCACTTTTTCCTCCTTAAAAGGAAACCATTATTAGATGATGGGTGTCAACTTTATTGGCACACAAATTAAACATTAATAACACTGCCAGTGAGCATCTATTAATACTTTCTGGCTCCAGAGGAGGAACAGACACACTGTCGTTGTTGATAATTGACAATATTTCAATATGTAAACACTTGGATAGACAAGACATAAATATCACTCATGAATTTTATGAACTGAAAGGTTGTAAACACAGTGTTTAGGCTGAAAGAAATGTGATCATTGAAAGGTGAATCATGCCATCCCTTCTGCTCTTCAAATGCACATAGAGTTCCTTACCATCTCTATGGATAAAGTTAATGTCGTCCACAGTGTTGAACATCCGTAGTTCCTGTTCATCAAAGGTAGAAACGTTAAGTGTTCTCCATCATCATTCTCAGAATGAAGCCGTAAATGTTTGCGTTTTCCTGAAATACCTGTCTCATACATAGGGTGGTAGCATTTGGCGTGAGAGTCCGTATCATGTAGCCATATCCTTCTGTGGCTGAGTAAATTCTGCACGGTTCTGGTGTCACGCTGCTGTAGCTGTAAGGTAGAGAGGAGGAATGGCCAATTTAGCCCTGTCAGTTTTGCTGTATGCCCCAAACGATGATGCGGGAAGCCCTTTCCCAGTGTATGCCCACGCTGGGTGATACGTATTGTGGAACCAGTTCAGTTACTTGCTGTTTGGGGCTCCAGCTATTGCAGTGTGTTGGGAATTAGGTCCTGCAACAAGCACTGAAGTGTCTAGAGAAGAAACTACTGTAGTAAGAGAAAGAAGATACTTCAGTTGTAAGGAGGACTTCTGGAAGATGTGGAGAAGATAAAAGACTGTGAGAGGGTTATTACAGAATAATGATTTATTATTGTATGTTGTTATGTTACAGAATCACAGCTAAACTTTCAATGAAAATCCAGAAAGCAAATAGTCCAGGAGACGGTGTAAGGAGGAGAGAAAAGAAAATAATAGTTGGCTGTATAGGGATAGCATGTTCTCTCTTTAAATTGTGGGTTCATTCAGTTTTCCTAATCTCAAAAAGAAGACACCTAAAAGTGTCACAAAGATAGCATAAGTAAAAATCACTAATGAGATTTCATTGAAGGGAAGAAGTCTAAAAGATGGAGACCCATATTTGGAAAGGAAAGAATAGAGCAAGAAACATTTCAGAAAGTAGAAGAGCAGATGATAAAAAGGAAAGCAGAGCGTTTCTATTTAATACAAGAGTAAAAACATGCTCTGGAAGTCGAAAACGTTAAAAAAGGCGGCTAGAACTGCTGTGATACGGTTATGTTGGTGGGTGTGATGATTGCTTTCTGTTCAGCTAGACCGTGAAAAGCAGCCAAGCTTCTCGGAGGAATCAGCTACTTGAGACAAAAGATGCACCACCCAATCACTGGCTCAAAGCAAAATATGAGACAATATTAACCTCGTGACCCAAGAAATTTCACTGGCAAGCAGAGAGGCTGGGTACTGATTTTTTTGATAGTGTAGGTGTCTAGGTATGAGAAAGAAGCATAACAAGGATAACAGAATCAAACACAAAGAAGAGGGAGCCAGAGACAGAGTCAGAACAAAAAATGGAGAGTATGGCTTTGGGAAGGCAGAGTGCAACAAAATGAAACAACAAAGCAGAAAGGAGAGCTATTCAGGTTTGCTGCTAACCAAAAAAATAACCTCCGTGTGTTTGATTCCTCTTGTTCTCAGAGAAATAAGAGTTTGGACATTCTTTGTGGACAAACAGGATTACATCAAAGAAATGGCTGATTCGTCAGTAGTTTTTTCCTCTCGGTGACACCACCACCACCTTAGGACCCTCAATTACTGCTCACTGCTTGGGTCAAGAAGGGGTAATCATATTTAGTGTAATGGATAATTAATCTATGGAACTCACAGCAAAGAATCTTAGTGAGATAAATAATTTTGTAAATTTCTAAGAGCTTTAGACAATTAGTGAAGATATGACATCTGCTGTTATATTTTCTGCCCTGGTAATTACAAGGACTATTAATTCTGTCATCTCAGGGGAATGCTCAAGAGAAAAGATTGGGAAGCTGCTTACATTTATGGTATCTTTATATAGTTAGATGACTATGTGAGCTTTCTTCTGAAGGGTATAACATTTTTGACAAAATGCTGAATTAGATATGCAACTGTTTTGGGGCTTTTTTATACCTCCTTTATTTCCAGTAGATTTGGGCAAAATTATTAAGATGTTTGTCAAATAATAAGAAGAGTTCAGGTGGAAAATAAATGGGAGCTGGATGTGCCCGATCGCACCTAATAAAATTTATCTCTAATTCAAGTAAATTATTTTCTAGAAGTGTCCAAAATTCATATATGCAGCTTGCTTGTACCTGTATTTTGACTTAGGTTATCTGATTAATAAAGGACTCTAATTCATTTTTGCCAGTTAAGCATCCCTCCTCATTTTCAAAGGAACCAAGCGCATAAAAGTCCCAGTTGGGAGCATTTCTGAAGGTTAAGCCAATTGCATAGAGTGTAATAAGAGGAGCTTTGGCATCCTGCTCTAGGGACACTTATTTAAAATTCATTGCACGTCCTCTGCAAATGGTGGGCACTTTCTGCTGCCGTTGGTTTTTTTTAGGCCTGCTGGTCCTGCAGAACTTCACTACCTCATTATCAGTTCTCATGGGGAACCGATGTGTATAACAGAGCTGGGAACCCGGTTGCTTCCCTGCCAGGAGGGCATATTTTAGCCACCTAGAGTGGCTAGAGAGTTCTAGAGAGTGATGTTCGCTTTTGCTCTTTTGCTTGTCAGACAATGATTATTTTTAAGTTTTTTTTAAGCAAAGAGCATCAGCTTCTACAGGATCATTTGTTATTCACCTAAATATTCTACTCACAGTTATTTTATTACCATAAAAGTTTAACCTACCAAGTTTCTAACCCTACCCCTGATCGAGAGTTTACTATAGAAGTATAGAGGGAGTAAGAAAACACTGGAGCATCCTGTGCATGGCCATTCTGTAATACAGTCTTGCTCTTCCCTGAAGAGCGATGTCGTGGGTCCTCCTGCTGTAGTTGGCATGCGCCTCCCGTTAGCTGTCAGCTGCTTCCCTGACAGCTCTCAACCTGCTGATGGCAGCTGATGCACGCATTTGCGCGCGCACACACACACACAGAGTATAAGCTGTAGGTATACTTACGCTGCCTGGATACATTTAGGGGGGAGAAAGAACAGATTTACCCAGTAGTGTGCTTGCAAGTTCTTCTCAGCTGTGCCAAAGCAAGCATGAAGGGGACCAGAAATGGCTTGAACGAATGTGGAGGCTACTGTCATCAGTGTAGGATTGTCATACAAGAAAGGAACATTTTCCTTCGTGAGAAAGTAACTGTTATGTGGAACTATTGAGCATTCTGTTACAGAGAAATGTGATAAAATTAAAAAATAAACATCTGAACAGTTAACAGACCGATCGAATTATTTACGATACAGCTCATATTACCTGTTCAGAACAAAGTTGCTACCAGAGAGCAATATGGTTTTGGGGAAAAAAAGTACTGGGTTACTGAAAAATATGCTTTACAAAATTAGTGTTAACAAGCAGTGAAACCAGAAATGCATCTAATTCAGCAGCATAAAGGTAGAACAGAGGGGTAAACATACCACAGAGACCAGATTTATTTACAGTAAATGTGAAGGCAGTCACAACAATGCAGAAGTGCTCAACATGCAGACAGCAGTGATACCCAGTACAAGCAAGAGTTTTATGAAATAATCTTCCTCCATATGCATTTTGCAAAGAAATACAGATGAAAAATACAGAAACGGTTATAACAGCTGGAGGACAAATCTGTAATGATGAAGATGAAGAGACACGGTGTTTTGCTGGATCTCATCATATGTGTGAGATGTTTGTTATATAATGCTGGGTAAGAATAAACATAGCCATGACAATTCAAAAATGACACTTGAGCTGTGTGAACCTTGTTACAGCTGTGGCATGCTTATGATTAATGGCAGTCCAGTGGGCTTATGATGTGTTTTCATTTCATTTTCTTGTCTGAAAGAGGATAATGAGGTTTTCTTGCAGATGCTTACAGAGTCATCCTTGCAAGTGTGAGAGCAGCATGGGACCGAGCCCAAAGCTGGGTTTTTGTTTAATGGAAGGCAAGGGGAGCAGACGTGGGTTGAGCAGAGATGGGAGTTACCTCCTATTGAGATAAAGTGAGAGTTAACAAGTAGGGAAGTAGGTAGGCCAGAAAAAGCCTTGGAAGTGGAGACAAATAATTTACATGTGGTGTGTTAGAGAGGAGAGGCCAATGTTCAGTGCAACATCTTTTGCTTCCTATGCTGCAGGCAAAACACGATGACCCAGTCAGGCAAAAGTGAGAGCCATCTTCTCTAGTTACATACAGCACACAAATCATGTACTGAGGCTTATGAATACAAAGCTGTTGTGGCAAATTCCTTCTGATTTCTGGAAAACAGAAGGTAATGTGGGCTAGGAGAAGGCTAATAAGCTTTTGGGAAATACCCTGTATCTGCTGTACATCACGTAATCTGAAGTCCCATACATGGAGTTTGAAAGGGTAAAAGAGGGTGTTCCATTTGCGGTTGGACAGATATAGATTATCAGATGCATTAATAAATAATATAACTTAGATAAAATGATTTTGACAAGATATTAATAATTTTATGTGCTGTAATCATGTAGTAAATCACAGTGATACCTGACTTCATTTGACTCCCTTACTGTCATGAAACATGCTACCATAGAGCTCTGTTAGCATTAAGAGTGATATACCAGCCAGTAGATGGTGATGGCTGTTTTGAACAAATTCAGATGTCAGACTGAATTAACAGCCTAGGAGGGAACACATTCACAATAGGGCTGGAGTCAAAAGATTTGAGGAAGATCTTCAAAGTATGTTTCTCCATGAGAACAGGAGAGGAGATCACAGGTAGACTTTTAAGTGAAAGGTTATTTTTGTCATTTGAAATTTAAGTCGGGTGTTTTGACAGGTTCAGGTTATGAGAGAAAATACAAGACTCTGCACCTGCCACTTTCTGAGGTACGCTAAAGCATTATATCCCCATCTGCAGGATGAAACAGAGGTCATTGTGGAACATCTGCTAATGCCAAGTAAAAATGTACACCAGAAACTTTTTATGTTCTTCAAATTTCCCCAAGGAAAACTGAACAGCAGAAATGATGGGTTGGACCAACTAGTTCATATACATGGGGATAAGGGAGATTTATTGGACCCAGACCTTTTGTAATTGATAAAGCTCCTTCTTCCCTCCAAAACCTAGAAAATCAGAGACATATTAATTTATCTGATTGAGCTGACTCCTGATATTCCAGGCACAAGAGTTCCCTTTAGAGTGGTCGCTGTGGAAAGAGTGAGGTTCTGTATGGCTGATGAACAAGAGAACAAATTAGAAGTTAAAGAAAAATATGTTTGAAAAAAGTTACAGCGACATTGTACTTTAAATATTTAAGAGAACCAAGATCAGATATAGACCAAGAGGTGGGTCAAAAGAGAATATAACCCCCTTCTTTTCCAGGTGTTCCTTTCCCCCTGTTCCTTTGCTGGCAAGAGTACGTTCTCTTTAGCATGGTCCACATCAGACACGTGCTTGCCCCTTATACACATGGGCAGCTACGTCACAGCACTATCTGGTCTCTCTCTCTCCATTCAAGGTCATGGGTTTGTGGAGTAAGTTTTTCCAAAGTTAAGCATCAACAGGCACATGCTGTCAGGGCACTGACTAAAATGTAAATTAACTTAATTTGGTTTGGAAATGGAAGTCTGCCAATGTGCATGTTTGTGAATGGATTCATGCGCAGAACTTTTCTGAGGCAAGTTTCAAACAACAAATTGTTGGAAGCCATAGTACAAAAACCATTGCTCAAAACATTCCCTAGCATCCAGAAAAAAGATGAAGATGTTTCTGAAGTACTTGCCTAATACGAAAGTCTGGCTATCAAGGAGCATCTTATGGTGGAAATGTGTCTGATGATATTTATAAAAAATGCAGAGAGATTTTGAGGTAAATAGAATTCACACACTTCCCAAATAGACACGTCTTTCTCAAATGAGAAATATACAATTGTCCAAAATTCCGTATCTTGAAAGAGTAGTTTTAAATAGAAAACCATGAGGAAACAGGATACTTTCTTTCAGTTATGAAATTTTATCAAGACTATGAAGATGACATTAAGGACAGAGGTCAGTAAAGGAAGATCACCAGGAGTGAAATGGTAACTCCATTGAAGTCGCTGGAAGATTTCCCACTGATCAGAAGGGGGGGGGGTGAGCAAGAGGATTTTCTTGACATTTTTGAGTTTACCCAGCATAAGAACAGGACTGGCAAAAGCATGATGCTGCACTGATCAGAAGGGGGGGGGTGAGCAAGAGGATTTTCTTGACATTTTTGAGTTTACCCAGCATAAGAACAGGACTGGCAAAAGCATGATGCTGCATGTCCAGATGGATATTCAGAAAGATGTCCTGTTCTGTGCAAATGCGTAGCATTGAAGACAAGCTGCAATTACCAGTTCAGAAAGAGAGTTGCCGAACAACTGCTTGTAGTTCAAGATGATTTTTCTCTTCCTTCATACCAGAGACCAATGAGGACATTGTTTACAATGTTGGCAATTAACGTTGTCCCGGCAGAGTGAATATATCTCCTCCTGCCTCTAAAAATGTAGGCAGTCTTCGAATTTGTCACCAGTTCTACATCTTTAAATAATACTTACATATGTGAAGTGCAACTCTGGTCTGATGACACATCCATCCTTCAGTACCCATTTTCCTTCCCAACCAGGTTTCCGTGGCAGGAATGTGAAGAAACTCCTAGTCTACAGAACTGTCTTTTAATGTTTTGTATTCTTAAACAAAACTTCCTATAAAAAGGTAATATGAGAGACATATCCAGTCTAACATGCAAAGGGTCTGGGAAGCTCCATTTGACTGCTCTTCTACAGATGATTTCAGCCTTCACGTAACAATGAATCTCTTGCAATTGCTCAACTGAGTGACTGTCAGAAGTGAGGAAATGAAGCAATATGCTTTTTGTGTCAATTTATATGGCATAGTGATTGCTTTTTAGCAATTATGGCAGTAAATGTAATTAAATACATTTTTTATGATGAAGTATTTTTTGGTCAAATTCCTGGCAATTAAAATATTTCGTGTTTCTGTTTAAGTATTTGTTGTGTTATGAAGTACAATATGTGAGGTTGTTTAATTTATTGGTAAAATAGCAAAAATGGAGACTATAATTTGTACAACTGTTAATAGAATTAGCTTCTTTGCTTTTGAGACTTCAGATGTTTCACATGATTATTTTAGGGCTATAAAACATTTTCTGTAAAGATTTTGGGAGTGACTTAGAATGTGAAATAGTTAAATGGAAAGACAGAAAAAAAGCTTAGAGAATGTTGAAGTACAGGAGTAGGTGTTGAAAGGAGACACCAGGTTATTTGAAGGCTTGAAAAATGTCTTGCAGTGAAAAACTTAGAATAGAATTGGCTAGAAATGCTTTGATGGACTGTTTTTCAGCTGATAGTATCTATTCATCAAATTGAAACTCTGCTGGAAGGGATCAATTTTCGTATTTCTGGTTTTGAATTGTTTCCAGCAGTTTCAAAGTTGTTAAAACATCCTGTTTCAACATTTTCTAAATGAAAAAAAAATACAATTTTCAGTTCTAAAAGCCTTCCTCTCAAAATGTAACCTAATTATGCCAACCATCTCTAAACTAAGCTGGAAATATTGCAAATGACCCAAAATTGAATTGCTTGTTGTCTTCTTTTTTTTTAATTTCTGATAGATCATCAACATTTTTAAGAGTTCTACTTTTTTCAGGCTTTGAGAATGGAAAAATATTTTGTCCAGCTTGATTGAAAATTCAGCTGGTTCAATTTGTCAAAAAAGTTCCTTCAGTGGGGCATACCTCTGGATTAATACTTTAAATTCACTTCTGACCATTCTCTGGCACTGAGGCCAATTTGTATGTAAGAGCCTCTCTTCATGCTATTAAAGTCTGTTATCTGCTGAAACAGAAAGGCCACATCCAAACCACCTATTAAGAATGATCATTGGCCTACTCTAATTCCTGATCCATCCCCTCCCAGCCTGGGAGGGGATAGACTGGCCCAGTTTAAAACTGTTCCAGGGACTGGTATAGGCAATTGAGTTTCAAGTCCTGGGTTTGTTTCCTGGCACAGTCTATTTTATCTATATTTTGTATAGGCATGTCTTATGAAGCATATCGTATCTTTTAATCTCTCATACAAAGACATGAAAGAAGCAGTGACTGTAAATTAGAACTACAAAAATACAAATCAGAAATACAAATTTGCAATGATGTGATTAACCATTGAAACGAGCTGTAAACTCAGCATCTCTTAATGTCTTCTCTTGTCAAGATAGGACAATCTGCTGCAGAACATGCACAAGCCAAGTAAAAATTACTGGGCTCAGGAAGGATATCAGGGTAAACAGTAGGTTAAACCAAATAGCCTAATAATACCTACTGGGGATAAATTATCTAGAAAAGTCATATGCAAAAGTATCGTTTGCTTCTTGTGTTACATTATTATTAGATATAATTATAATTATAATTCCATTCATTTTATGGAAGCATCTTTAATCAGAATTTGCCGTATGAATTTCTCATTAAGCTGACATGCATATTCCAAGGGCTACATTTTGGCATTTAACTACAGGCAGAAAAGGAGGACACCTTTCTCAAGACTGGCAGGAAATGGTCAAGGAGGCATACTTCTGTTTAAGGCAGGGCAGCAGCTTGTGCCAAACTCTTAAAATCAAGCAGCACATCCTCTGCCAATTCCCCCCTGACACTGGCCAGGATGTATATGAAGTAAGATTGAGCAGAACCGTATCTTTCAAATCTCCAGACTACAAACATTTTCTATTTGCTTTTGCTATTCTCATGCATTTTCATGTTGAATGGGCCTTAAGTTCAGTGTTTGTTACTGAGAAATGTATCTGGATATTATATATTAATAAAGAAAATGTTCCCAAATTTTCTACTGGAATCTTCGTCTCTCAAAGGGGCCTGTGAGGTACATACTGTTCCATGGAGCTAATACATACCTAGAGGACTGTTTTTCTTCCTGTGATCGTCTAGAAAAAATATGCTTAAACTCTCGTTGCACTTTTTCACTGGTTCAGTTCAGTAGCTGTAGACTGGAGCTATGGATACAAAATATTAGCTGTTAAACTGTCAAAACTTGTTGTAATAAGCAGCAGCAGCCATTACTTGAGGGACATTTAAGCAGGGTTTATTGAATACTTTTAAGGCATACAAAAGGATCTTTTCAAAGGAAAGGCATTTTTTGGGTTATATTTTATAATTTTACATGATACTGGAAAAATCAAACTGAAACATGTCACATAGAATAAAACTCCTAATTAGGGCTCAACTGGCATTTCTGGTGATCCACCATCTCCTAAAATACAAGTCTGTTCACAGAATTTCGTTGGTATGAAATCTGTTCTTCTACCTTTGGCCGTGCTATTGGATATGCTAACTAATTGTGGCAGAAAAAGGCAAATACAGGGCAGCAAGGGTAGCTAAGTGTACAGTATGTTCCCTGTACAACTCAGGGCGTTGTATAGTGTGCTCTGAAGCTAGCTGCATTTTCAGAGCAGAATTTTAGATACCGATGTATATGTGCTGTCTTGGTCTAACACAGTCTTGATCCAGAGCTTAGGATTTAACTCTAGAAATTTCTTATTTATGACAAACTATATCCTGTCCCTATTTATGCCACTTAAATGTTAGGTTTTAACATGTTTCTGAGAAAGTTAGCACACAGTCAAAAGTTTGGCAAGTCCTGAAGAAATTTGTGTATCGGCCTGGTGGTTTAGAACTGGTCTATCTTCATGTGCACTTACAGAAAAAGTTGACTGTGTTTAACTTTTTCAGCAAGATGTGTTCCTGAGCAGACACCCTTTGACAACAATGGCTGGGAGCATTTGGGAACATTTGGGTAATCCCTCACTTCCTGAGAAGTCTGACTGAGTGCATGGCTAGGGGTACAGATACTGGCCCCTGGCCTGAACAACAATTAATGGAGTATTTGTGACATAGATATTAGAGAATGATAACATTTTAAAGGTACAGGCGTAGATATCAAAAAGGAAAAGAAAAGATAGGTACAGGCGTAGATATCAAAAAGGAAAAAAAAAGATTAAATACGACTTTAAAGCTCTATGCGAGATAATGATCAAAATGCTTCTATCATCTCCTTACCTGTGTCATTTTTAATTTTTTTTTTCTCTCCATGTTTGTCTGTCATGATGATCTTTGTTTCTAATTCCTTGCAGACATCTCAGTCAGTCTGTTAGCAGTAGTCGTCAGCTTCTGTGGGCTCGCCTTGCTGGTAGTCTCGCTTTTTGTCTTTTGGAAGTTGTGTTGGCCCTGCTGGAGAAGCAAACCTCTCACTTCCAATGCCAGTAATGTCCCTCAGAGCAACTCCAGTGCTCCTACGGAGGTGTTTGAGACCAGTGAGAAAAAGGAAGTTAAAGAAAATGGGAAACCTACAACAAAGGTACTTGAAGCTGCGTTGAAAATTAGCCACACTTCACCTGATATACCAGCAGAGGTCCAGAACGCACTGAAAGAGCATCTGATCAGACATGCACGCATGCAGAGGCAGATCACTGAGCCCACATCGTCATCAAGGTAAGTCAGGGGCACTCGCGTTTGTGGCACGTTTCCTGGGAACAGGTAGAGCCGGGACACGCTGCTGAAAATTTCCAGGATCCTGGATTATTCACTGACTTCTTAGCAGTTATGGGTGAAACAGCAGTCACGTGAAGGTGAAGCCTCAGTGTCCTTTGAACAGAATATTCTGAAACGTACGGTGTACCTTCAGTTACGTCATTATTTTAACATATGAAGACCAAATCTATGTCTTCTACTACTTTGTAAAGACATATGTTACTACTTTAAGCATTTCCATTTTAGGTTTTGTGTATAGGAAAATCTTTCAGTGTTATTTTTTAAATTACTGCAAGTCTGGCTTTTCACAGATATTTTTATAGATACAGCAGTTGCTTTTGCAGATGAAAGTTTCCCTCTCCACTAAATAAATGACAGATTTGTTGTTGATGGCACATTTCTTTAAGACGTGGTTTGCCACTTATAAAGGAATTAAAATCCCAGTCTAAGAATGTAGAACCTTATGGACTGATCTTAAAGCAGTACAGATTTTATATAGATCCTTAAATAAATGACAAGCATGTAATATTGCTGAAATGATTTCTTTTGTATTAAAGTGAAGGACACAAACTTTTATTTTCCCTCAGGAACTGCTTTATATTGAAAAGTAGTGAAGACGTGTGCAGTGACCTATAGTTTCAGACAAGGTTTTCTTCAAATACTGTCAACAAATTTAATGCACGGAAAACAAACAGTGAACCGCAAAGATATCTTTCTACATAAAAAAAAAAAAAAAAAAGAGGGGCGGAATGTTTTATAAACAAAGAATAGGAAAATGAAGGCTAAAGGAGGCACCTGAAGTGTTGCATAATGACATAAGTAAGAATACAAATACTGTGTAGGCAGTAGCTTTCCCTCAATAAAACATTTGCTAAATGAACACATGCTACCAAAGCAAAAAAAAAAAAGCTCACATTCACAATAATCGTTGGAGGCACAAGATTAGAGAAGACATGTGCTTTACATTTAGTGGGCACATACTTTGCTGGCCTTCTGTGAGTGCCTAAGACAGCGTTTTGCCAGCTCAATGCGCTCATTGCGGTGGTGAATGCTGAAGTCCCCTTTCCCAGCTATTCCAACAGCATGGAACAGCCAACAGGCAACCACAGGAGGCTCACAAAAATGAGAGCGCTCCAGCCACAGGAGGTCTAGCTGACTTTAGCAGCTGGACCATCTCCTGGATTATGAGACTGTACAGCTGGCTTTAAGCCATGTTGCCCTGGCTATGCCTGGCTCCAGCTACTGTATCTGCTAAGAGAGGGAGCACAGTATCCAAGCCACTCTGAGGAACATTTCCAAAATACTGGGAAGACAACTTTGAAATTGTAACTGTTATACTAAACACAGAGGGACCAAAATTGATACAGCTTAGCATGACAAGGACATTACACAACCCACTATTACCTAATAGGGTATTAATTGGAAGAGTTTTATCTATCACGTACCAACAGGTAAATCTGTAGGTGGTCAGACTGACTGACTTCTGAACAGACAGAAGAAAGAGCTGGCTGGCAAATGGACTTGAATAGTCCCTGTGATACTATAGGGGAAGAAAGAAGTTCCAGGGATGCGATCCAGAGCTACTTCAGGCTGTGAAAGTATTCCCACAGACCTCTAGAGTGATTTGGACTGGGGTCTAAATGCATATAAAATATCCGTGAAGCCAAGGACAGTTTTACAAAATTAAAACCTGCCATCGACCCTACTCTTTCTGCACATGTTGGTAACTTTGTAAGAGAGCTTTTTCTTTTTATCGTCTCTAGATTATCAGGGTTACATCTCTCCTGAGAGGGACAGTTCCTTTGCTTTGAGTAACACTGGTTGTCCCACCTTAGCCAATTCATAGCAGGGTGTTTGGAGACATCACCTTTCTTTACAGTTTGCTGAAAAACTCTGCACCCTTGCTACAAAACATGTTTAGAATGAGATGTGTCTTAAAAATCACCCAGAAATGGTCCTTTCTGCGTTTGTAAATACATTTTTTCTATACACCCACCTGCCTTAAGTGAGTCTTAACCTTCCCACATCCCATAATAATTATTGCTGCCAAGAATATCATACATGAGATGAAGGCTGGCCATTTAGACCAGCTTTCTGGATTACGCCTTCTCCTTTGTGCCACAGAATATTGGATCACAAAATGGCTAAAAACTGTCTCTGGTGTCCTTCACTGGGGACCTCTAAATAAAGCAGAGCCATTAGCAGACACAGAGGTAGCATAGCTTTCTCTTGCACCGTCTTTGACACAGCACTGCTTCGTTGTACTCAGGAGTCCTGAGTGACCCAAATACACCATCTCCTAACTGTATTCAGTTGACAAAGGACCTAAGAGAAATGTTTGCTGTCTGGATTGTCTCCTCAACACTGATCTCACCTGAGCTGGGGCAAAGAAGAGCGTTGTTACCAGTTCTGTGATAGATTCTTGCGGCCATCAGCTCTTAATAAAAGAAATAGAATCATATTAAGTCATTGTAATTGAAGCATAAGGATTTTAAGAAGCCATTCAGAGCAATAATAAAATGTGCCTGATCACTTTTTATAGACTGTACATTTAACATGGAGACATGTTAGTGTAGGGAAATGGTGAATTTCTGCTTAATTAGAACTATATCATTTTCATAGTTCCCAATAATATGAAAAGACCTGGTTCTTAAAAAAAAAAAAAAAGCTCTTTAGTCCTTGATCCCAGTTAACCAGTAAACTACGATAGAAGAAGTCCTATCAATGGTAGACCTGGTTCTTAAAAAAAAAAAAAAAGCTCTTTAGTCCTTGATCCCAGTTAACCAGTAAACTACGATAGAAGAAGTCCTGCATCAATGGTATTCGTTTACAAATATTTTTACTCTGTGTTATTGAAAACCACTCTTCCCAATACTTTGTGAAAGTATTCTGTAATATAGTTTATTGTTTCTATGATATTCCTTCCTTCAAATGTTCACCTGTATTTTTAAAGGACGTGCTTTTTGCTCCTTAGCATTAGGTCGGAGAGGAGCTTGTCATTCAGCTCTGCAAAGAGTAAGTCAGTTCCCAAGAAGCACAAAGGCGAAAGTGAGGTGCTTGGGAATGTTAAGGTTAAAGAAAAACAAACAGATCTGTTGACTTTAGTGATTGCAAGGAGGAGACAGCAGCCTCTGGTCTGTCTAAATACCACAAGTGCTGGTGTCCATTCCTGGATTTGATCCAGAAGATTGGTCTAATGTCATCTAAGAAAGCTAGACCAGAGCCGTCTCTCATAAATCTCAAGTAATATCATAAATCAGCATCCTATACTTCTCTTTTGTCTTACATACGGCAGTCTTACTGAGTTAGAAATCAGCTTCATACTATCATTAGTCCTATGCAAGCACAATTTTATATTAGAGATTTACATACAGATTTACTGTCACTCAAAATGTATTTGTTCTAAGTTATGGAAGGCATGTCTATTATAGGAGTGCTACATGTAAGAGCCGGTAGGGGTTGAGGTACCTGGATTTGCACACGTTAGTAGCTTTTCAGCTTTTTCACAATGTGGTTGCCTGACATCCTTGTACTTCATTATCACAGTCATTAATTCCTTTGTTACTGCAGAACAAAGGAAGATAAATATGTTGCCATGACAACAATGAAGCATCTTAATAATTAACAGACCAATTAGCTGTCTTGGTGAAATGGTGTGACTCAGAACAGATACTAGGCGCTATGTAATTAGGACTTCGGCTTACTAGAGCAAAAGCGCTGCTGGTTCCCACAGGGAACAGCCATACAGCCACACTATTTTACTTACTGACATCTCGCAACAATGACTACGTTCACTAGAGGATCTTACGTGCAAAAGTTTGGAAATTTGAAAGAAGGTTGGTACCTTAGAAATCATAGATTTGGGGGTTTATATGTTATTTTTACAAGTATTAACTCAGATCTTCATAAATGCAAGACAAGTCAAGGAAAAGAGAATTTGTGTATCTGTTTTCACCCAAACTGGAAATGCCATACAGTCAGCTTCACTGTTTCCCCTGCGTAGGCAGTTTTCTCTACTGCTTGTCTATGGCAGGGTTTGAACACGATTATCTGGGCATCTCAGTAGTACGGCTGCAGGTGTGAGGAGCACTCAGGAAGGCCTACCTGCACAGGTTTCATTAGCACAGACAGAAGTAGCAGTAACACAGGTCTCCCTGGACTTCATTATGAGTCAAAGATACTAGAGAGCTAGTGCCGAAATTGCTGCATGCCCAAACATTTATTGTCACTACATTTTGGGTGGAGTTCAGTTCCTTCCCTGTGTTTAGCACACCTACAAGGCTGGACTTCTCAGAGGACAAAGACACAAGGACAGCCCTAAAACTCCCTGAGGACAATATTGTACTTTTCTGACTAGTTAGGGCCTTTTGACTCCTCACTCCGTTCCAATGTAGACATTGTATACTATGAATTTGGTGAGTTTTAATATTTAAGAGAAAAGAAAATCTTTCAACTTGTCTGTCTGTAAAAAACCAAAGGTAGAATGTGTTATGAGAGGGGTGTATTGTTCATCTAAATTTGAGATCAAAACACCTGGATTTTTTGGACCTACTTCAAATCTAGACTATGAAGTTCTCCCTCTCCTATTCTTGTATTATGATAGGGCTGCTCCCTGCACCTACCAGTACTGGAACAGCCAAAAGGGCAAACGTTCTTGTCTATTATTTAATGGCTGCAGATTACCCTCTTGTATCTCTGCTCAGCTGAACTGCAGTAGTTTTGTGCTTCATGCCTTCTGCAACCACTTCACTTACAGCAAGAATACAAATAATATCTATGAAATGAGTCCTGGTTGTTTTCAAATGGACAATTTGCATTTCTGATTTAAAGAAAGAAACACACAGCTGTGACACCTCTTGTTTTCAGAACACAACACCACAGGGAAACCAAGCAATAAGGCAAGGCTGCATTTGGCATTAATAAGCAATTGATTGCAAAAAGCAGGGGAAATTCTGACAATTAAATTGTTTTTTAATGGCAACTAAGTATGCTCACAGGAGGAGGTAGTGAGCTTTTCCAGTACAGATTGTTGGGGTAGTGAAGTACCAAGGAAATGTGAAAATGTCCAAAAAAATAAACTGGACAGTGTGGTCATAATGGCATCTGCTGATGATTAATTCTATGAAGTTTTTTGACCAGTGTTTTTATACTACTGTAAGGCTCTATGGCATACCAGGGCTTTGATTTCAGTCGTAGTAGGAAAGGCACAAATTTCCATTGATGTTCATGAGTCAAGATAAGCCCATAAATACATATGCTTATGCAACACTGTATTCAGAATTACAAGGATTTAAACACACTGTTTCTTGCTAGGAGTACAGGAATCAGCTTTCTAAAACACTACACGGCAGAGTGTAAGAACAGAAGGAAAAAAACGTATCACAGAAAAATGTTGACCAAAACTTTGACATGTATTGCAGCCAGAACAAAATGTTCCCAGTATGATTGGAGAAGGCAGCCTGTACCTCAGTGTAGCAAATACCAAGCAGGTGTATATAAAATAGTGTAGGATGGCAAAGCACTATGCTGAAAACCTCCAAACATAGCTCTGTATGGCCTTTTCATGTGCCTTTCACAGTGATCAGTGTGAAGCTTGGTAAATATTTAATTGAAAAAACACCACGGAATGCCTCCAAAATCCAGGAATTACTGATGACAATTCTGCAAGTGATTTTTTTTCTGCCTGACTATACTTTACTCAGGCCCTAGCACAGTGGGCTCAAGCAATGTTGGAACTGTCAGCTTGTTCTGTGAAAGAACCTAAATTCGGTTTCAGCTGCATAGCCCAAAAACAAGGTTATAAATACGTGTATTGCCAGGACAATGTGTGTCTCTCGGGCGAAGAAGTTCATTCTGAATGATCATTTCCTCTCAAGGATGTTTTAACACTTGCAAAACATTTGGGGGGGATTATTTTAAAATTATTTTAAAGAGAGGAACCCTTAGTAATTTGGTCTTCTTGTATTTTCTACTTAGTAATAGCCAGGTCTTTTCCCAGAGGTAATCATGGCTCGTTTTGTGTGTGTGTGTGTGTGTGTATGTGTGCAGGCACAATTCTTTCAGGAGGCACTTGCCAAGGCAGATGCAAGTGTCCAGTGTTGATTTTAACATGGGGACAGATCCGATTTTGCAAAGGGGAGAGACGACAACCAGCATTGGGAGAATAAAACCGGAACTCTACAAACAGAAGTCTGTGGATTCTGATGGACAACAAGAAGATGTGAAAACATGTGGAAAACTTAACTTCACTCTCCGGTATGATTATGAGAATGAACTCCTGGCTGTCACAATTGTCAAAGCCTTAGATCTGCCTGCTAAAGACTTCACAGGAACATCGGACCCCTACGTTAAGATTTATCTGCTTCCAGATAGGAAAAAGAAGTTTCAGACACGAGTTCACAGAAAGACATTAAATCCTGTCTTTGATGAAACCTTTCAGTTTCCTGTAGCCTATGATCAACTCAGCAACAGGAAATTGCATTTCAGTGTTTATGATTTTGACAGATTTTCTAGACATGACATGATTGGGGAAGTTATTCTTGATAACCTTTTTGAAGTCTCAGATCTCTCCAGGGAAGCCAATGTATGGAAAGACATCCACTGTGCCACCACAGTAAGTAATGTGTTCCAAAAGCATTAATGTGATATTTTAATTTCTCTTTTGTAGTTTGTGGCAAAGCATCCTGTTTATCAGCAGAGTCTGAAAGAAAAAAAAAAAAAGTTGTCAATATTTTCCTTTGAGCATAGAGAATAAGATGCTTAGGAAGCTATAAAACTTAATTACTAGAAAATCTTCTGGGAACATACCATCACCCTTATGGCTCACTGTGCAAATATAAATTAGGTTTATTAATTAAATAGTACATCATGAAAGTCACTGCTTAACAAGAACAATTAACGTTTTCCTGTTAGCAAAATACTCTGTCCTTCAAAATGACCATCTGTTAAGGAACAGGGCCTGTCCTGCCCTTGTTAGCAGATTTTCATAGGTTGGGAATCTTGTGAAGGAAGAGAGAGAGGCTAAAAATGCTTGAAGTCTAAAATGTTCTTTGCTGGCTGCCCTGTGCTTAGGGTCCCCAGTAGATGTACCTGTGTTGCTGCTGGTTACTAGAAAAACTCAAGAGGCACAAGCAACTAGACTTAGGAAATAGAAATTATTTGTTTATTGTTGGAAGCAAGAAAAGGAGGCCCCTGCATGAATGACAGGATGGATGACAGGCTACCAGTGGGAAAACCACCAGTCTCCAAACATTATCTTTATTAATCTTGAAATCCAGAATCATCTTCCCTGGTTGAAATTTGAGGGAGAAAAAAAATTAAATGGTGGGGTGCGGGGTTTTTTTTTGTTTGTTTTGTTTTGTTTTTAACTACTATGCTATTTATATAGAAGTTTTCCCATCCCTTGTTCTGTGGAGGTATCCAAAACAGTCTGAGCTTTGGGTTTTGGCATGGGCTGGACTTCCACAGCGGGGATGAACAGAGGACAGAGCAGTACTAGACACTGCGTCAGTGACAGAAGCTTCATACCATCCCTTCCATAGAACCAGAGACTTCCCATGCCTCTTTTCCCAAATGTTTTCATGCTGTTCACACCTGCTAGACAGGGAAGTCTAGGTCTGCATGACTAGAAGGACAAAGAGGACTGGTATTTCCTCACCAGTTTGAGCATGAGCACTGTGTTTCCTAAGAAAGGAGAAATATTAGGGAGCGGAGCATAGTGGAGACAGTTTTTAAATGTGAATTCACAAAAACAGCTGTTTATTTTAACTGCTGGGTCTACCAAACTGGTCTTAACAGCCTCCGGCACCTCCAGAAATTTGAGCATGAGCACTGTGTTTCCTAAGAAAGGAGAAATATTAGGGAGCGGAGCATAGTGGAGACAGTTTTTAAATGTGAATTCACAAAAACAGCTGTTTATTTTAACTGCTGGGTCTACCAAACTGGTCTTAACAGCCTCTGGCACACCTCCAGAAAACCGCATCTGTGTATGCTTACTTTGATCAAGCTCAGATTTCAGGTACATTTAAGAGCTGTGTTCTCAAGCTTAAAATTGAATCTGTGTTTAAGGTCTTGGAATAATAGCCCAGTAACAATTTTTTAAATTTCTTCTAGCTTCGATATTATCCTTAATACTTTAGTAATGATTTAAATGCTCACTGGTCCTTTGCAACAGGCATGTGGGTGAGATTTTAGCTGATAACTAGAATGGTTTCAGCAAATTAGAATCCCTGGATTGTTCATCACTGGTTTTGAGCAGGTTGAAATGCCATACCAAATTATGAAGTTAGGAGAGATACTAATATACATCTGGATGAAAATGGTTGCTAATCTTGGCGCTGAATTCTAATTCAAGTTTCTTCCTCACTAAGGGTTAGTACATGCAGTTATAGTGCTTAATTCACTCTGCTGGTGTTTTACTATGTATGACATTTAAGAGGAAGCATGAAGTTTTGGATTTCAGCCTTTCAGCCAGTATAGTTTACAGTATTCCGTGTGTATGAATAAGTTGTCTCCACCTAAACCATTAACAATAAACACATAAAATTGAGATATCTTCTAGTAGTGGGTGACCGCATCAGCTTTCACAAGCCTTGCACTATTCTCAGAAAATTATGTAAGAAACTGATTGAATTGATTTTTCCTGGCAAAATGAAACCCTCCTATAAGATGTCCTGTTACTACATGTGCAATGTGCTGCCTTGTGTTTTACTTCAGCTGTTTCATGTAGATTAAAATTGGTTAGTAATAAAGGTTTCTAGTTCTGCCATTTCAGAAACTGTAAGATGAGGGAGCCAATCCTGCACGGGAATAAACAGTGCATAAGATGTTAATCATTGGGGAATTATATTTAAGCACCAGATCTAAAGTTTACTAAAGTCACTAACTAGCAATTAAATAACTTACTAATGCTTGCCAGAGTCAACTGGACTTGGATTAAGCCTTGGAAAAAAAGATCCAGCTGGTTCTGCAATTAGTGAAAAATAACTGTACTCCAGGCAAGCATGCTTTGGTGTTCATAAGGAATCTTTAAAAAACAAACTGCCTGTCCCAGTGGGAAGGTCCTTACTTACCCAGTAGAGCATAGGAACCAAGATGCCATTCTGCAAATATTATTTCTCTCATGCTTTTCCCTTCCTCACCTCTGCTCTGTTTTCTTGTACGTTCTGTGAAGTTTTTCAGCCTTTTGTTCAGACATGTTTCCTACACCCAGTGGTTTGCTCATGCTGTTGCTAAATGATAGATGGTAGAAGATGGTAGAAAATGGTAGAAGTGATAGATCAAAGGATTCGTCCAAAACTTAAAAACCACAGCAGAAGTAGCCTCTCCCCAGCTTTGAGTCTTTTACATCTCTTCCATAGTCAAGAATTTTCTATTCAGAAGGCAGAGTGAGGGTGAAAACCATTCCTATTACCTGCTTGGAAAGAACCTATTTTTATGACACAAGGCTCTGCAGTCTCAGAGTTGAACACCTACTAGACAGATTTACCAAGGAAATGAACTGCAACATTTTATCAGTGAAGGAAGTTACCACAGGAGATCGGGAGATTCTCTACTGTGCAAAGACTCTCTGTCCGTAGTTAACATCATTTTTAAAAGATTTGCTTGCACATCCATAAAGAGTTTTTATTTGGTACAGGAAATACACAGTCTGGGGAAAATCAGACTGGATGGTTGCACTGAGTTCTTTTGGCTGTAAAACCAATGACTCTGTGGGAATCCACAGTTTTAGTACTTTTTTTTTTTGCTCATAATAGTAATTCGAAACTATTTTATATAAGTGCAGGATTGGCCTCCCCACTTGCTCATTTTTATTCATATGATTTTCAACTGTTGATATTTATTGATCTTTTGTAGTTTGTATTTTGTTCCTTTAGTTTTTCATTCATATCATTGTTTCTCTGTTATACGTTATGTTGAAAACCTGCAGCTATTGTATAATATGTAGCATGTACCTGTTGTAAGTGCTAAAGCATTTTCATTTCTTAATGTTAAATTATCAAAGTAAATTTGGTGTAAAATTGGTTGTGGAAAAGAAGTATCCTAGATATCTGATGATATTAATATCCCCAAATTTTGCTTATACATGGGTGATTGACTTTTCAATAAATAATCCATCATTTATTTCTGTTTGTTTGAATAATTAAAAAAAAGAAAAACTCAAGAGGCAGCTTTGGACCACCTGTGAAGGTTGTTCAGTATATTGGAATACTGTAATTCTTAATACACTTTAGGAAATGAATTCATAACATCAGAGGCAAACAAATAATATCAAATGGATTGTTTAGTAAACATATCTAGCTTCCGTTTTTGCAAAGTGCTTGTGATTTCTGCATACATTTCTGAGGTTTTGTTACCAGCAAAACATACCGCATACTTTAAAAAAAGAAAACTCATTTATTGGAATTGCTAACAAACACTTAAGTACAAATATTCAGTGTTGCAAAATTGTTTAGGCAAAAAGACCACCTCTTGTGATCTAACACTTTCTGGATGTAAAAGTTTATTAACTTCCTATCATACTTTTTATACTTTCTAAAATGAATGATTGCTTTGGAAATCTCTGCCTCTAACGTCATTGCCTAAAAACATTGGCAAGTGACTGTCAGAAACATTTTCTTTCCAAAGGTATTCTGTGAACTCTGTTAGTGTAACCAATTGTAGGAAACTATGCAACTGGAAAAAAAAAAAAAAATAGGGCTCAGAATTTAGATGAAAGCCATTTCCAGCACAGTGGTAGTCTCTTGGGGATGTTAGTCATGGAGCTGTCATATATTTGTAGCCTCTTGAATTATGTCATGTAGAAGGATGGAACTTCATTATTATTTAGTTTTCCAACACCAGGCATTTCAGTGCTGCAGTTTTCTCATTTGTGAAGTGGGATATGAAAGAAGGTTTTGTAAGGACACAGACTTCATGTGACGCACATGATGTGTGATTGCTGTTTCTAAAGCACTTGGAATAGCATTGCTGGAAAAGCATTGCTGGAAAAGACAGAAGTGCTTAGACACCTTTTTTTAATAAACAGGACAGTAACATTTGTCTCAGTAGATCTCTCTCAGACACTTGCCGGAGTAGGATGTCACCCAGGTAATCCTGCTAGCTGTTGGCCTCTGTAATGGAAAGAGATTCGTCTGACTTCCTGATCAAACAAGAATGAATCCCACCTCTGCAGTTCACCCAAAGCAGTTGCAGGCATTGTCTTTGCTTAGTTTTCTCCATAGTTCGCGATTTTGTAACTGGACAAAAACTGGCACACTACTCTGAGTAAGGCAATAGTGGTATAGAGCTGACAAAGGTTTGTCTTACGGTAGTCAAACTTTGAGGCCACATTATAAGGATTGTCCTATTTCTTAGTGTTCTAAGAGCAGCACTACCAGGAAGTGTTTTATCACCAGCAATGTAGGGTGCTATGCTCTACAATTAGCCATCCTCATCAGAATGGACTTAGCCTGTAGTGATTCTGGAAATGTACATAAAAGCTTTAACACAATGCTAAACCTGTGAAAGAGTAAAGGCTTGTCAATATAGAAACATTTATCATCTCTATAATGGGAACAGCCCCTTTAAAGCCAAGAATAGCCGGCATTTGTCATTTTTAATCAGGGCTGGTGACATAAAGGATTCACGTGATCACCTGCTGCTGAGTACATGAGCAAATACTCTGGGTCAGTCTTTACAGGAAACATGTTGAGGTTTTTCATTTAGATTTGGGATTGCTTTAGTTCTGGGCGATAACTAGAAAAGACGATGGAGAAAGGGTGGGTTTCTGTCCAGTTACTGAAAGCAGGGAAGGTTTCTATTATTGTTGAATGTTTCTTTTCATTTGAAACAATAAATTATTTGAATATTCTGCTTTTCTAGAGGCAAACTGCTACTTTCAGTCTACCTTAAAAGTAAGAAATATTAGATGAACCAAGAATGTGGTTTCCTCAAGGGAAGTTAGCTATGCTAAGGTGCACGGCTTGACTCATCTGCTGTGCCCTAAGTGCTCTTTGAGTTTCCAACTGCAAATAATCTCTTTGCAGTCAATGCATTGCTGCTTCGGAAGAGCATCTTTGTGTTGGAAGCCACATGCATTTTGTTTCATTCACGTGCCGGTAGATGCCACGGTTAGTTCACAGAAGCACCTCTGTTCTCAGCTGTTCCAAAGCAGGAACAGGCTTCCTTGCTGCCTGGCAAGATGAAACTACCCCCCTGGTGCACAAGACAGATGGTTATGTACAGAGGGAGTGACAAAAGAAGCACAGGAGGCTTCCTGGGGTGCTATTGAGAGCATTCAGCCCGCTGGACCCAGCGTGCTATCTCAGGGAGTCCTCTCTTTGCAATCAGGACTGCAATCAGCAGCTGCGCTTACCCAGAGCGATCAGGATGTCAGACTAAAACAAGCATTAGGCCTCCACAAGCAGAAGACGCAGTCATTATAGAGCAACAGGCCCCACTGCTTCCATACTGTCTTCCACGGAGGCAAGAACAAACACAAACCTCATTGATTCATTTCCCAGCACAACAGCGCAATCAATAAGTGGTGCTGGGAGGAAGAAAAAGAGCTGGATTTGATATGCAAAGAATAACAGGAGAGGAAAATAAATACTAGCTGTGGGGACAAGGTTTCCAAAGTAAAATCCCTTTGAGAGGTAGCAGAACTAGCTCTCCAGTTCAACCTTCATGTAACTTTTGACAATTTCTGTGACAGCATAAATGCCATCAAATTCTAAATGCATAGATGAGAAAACAGACAGACTGGTAGATTTCTGTGCTGCTCTTTCCTATCATTCTTTTAATCTATACCTCAAAACCATAAATGTCTTCCTACATTCTTAACTAACTGAGCAGACAGGTTTCTCTTTTCTTTTCTTTCCATCCATCCCCCAACATTTATCATTATGTTTTATTTTATCCCTGATTCTTGAAGCTTGAGGTCAGTAGTTTTTATTAGAAAGCAGGAATATATATATAAAAAATATGTTTCTAAACAGAACAAGAAAAAGAGAAATCTGTCCTTTGGGGGAATTATCTTCCTGTGTATTTAAGTAATTCAAAGGTCTAATTCTGCCAATGTTTTCTTTAATTTGCATACTATACAGAAAAGGAATTTTCCATATGACTAAAGGAAACAGCCGGAAGTCTAGGAATGTAAATGTCTGAATAACTTCTTTGATATCTACAAAAGTATTAATACTTAGTACAGATGCTTTTTCAAAATACAGCAGGAAAATGAAGAGAAAAAAATTTGCAAATCACTTGTTTAGGAATCAAGCACAAAATAAATTCATGCCACCCTTCGTATTTTCTCTATGCCATTCTCACATGCAATCTTTAAAACATCATTTAAATTACAATTAATAGGAAAGTAGTTCTGGATATTAAAATTGAGATTAAAATTGAGATTAAGAATTAAAATTATTAATTGCTGTGGATTATGATAATCTGAATGATAAAGAAAGTAACAACAAAGATGTTTTTTAAAGAATTCCATTTCTAATGCAGTATTAATTGTGCAAATACTTGTTATTTTAACCATGGAAATTAATGACACTCCAGTAACAATAAAAGTGTATAAATTTTTTAGTTCCAGTAGCATTTACATAGCTTATTGTAAGAAACCATAGTGAGTTGTTCTTTTAAGACTTCGTTTGAATTGCAAAGCTTCAAAAAAAGCTTCTTCAAAAGAAGAAGAAACAACCTTCAGTAAAAAAATGGCCTAGAGTTCATTTGTGATCAAAAAAATGATGCAAAAATGACACCTTATTTCACATATCAGCTCTCTATAAGCTTTTCATTCCTGCTGGCATATGAAACCAGTGAAGATCTTGGAATATAGGAGGGAGATTACACAAGTTCTTACACTGTCAGTAAATAATTTTTCCCATTCAGTTTAGGATTATGAGTGGTGATATGTGAGAAGAAACTACCCTGAACATGGAAAGATCTCTGCCTAACTTCCTCACTGAATTTGTGGAGGTTCCTAGCTCAAAGTTGTCTCTTCAATTGAATTTAATGGAAACAACTGGGAACATTAAAAGGAGTAAGAAACAGCAAAGCTTTCTCCAGCAACAGTGGTTCTAAAAACTTGATCAGACTAATCAATGCTCCCCTACAAGGGCTTCAAACTTCTCCTCACATCCTTCCACTGTTTATCTGTATTGTGAGTAGGGAGCCCAGCCTCTGTCGAAATGCTGCTACTTCTTCTACAGGCGTAAGTGTGAGAATGAGAGCACTGGTGTCCAGTGGGTCAGATAACAAAAATAATAGAACAAGGACCATTTTTTCATCTGACTTTGCCAACCCCTGGACTGTTTTCCCAAGAGGCCATAACGCAGGGAATGTGGACAGATCCTTGGTAACCTGATGGAGAAAATGATTAGCACATCCATTCAGGTGTGGTTGCTTATGTGGGATGAGAATTACGCTATTTGAAGAACCTTTATTCTGTAGTGTAGCTAAAAAAAACCCCCGTTTTTCATCTGAATAGCTGACATATGCATTTGAGGTCTGTGTTTTCTTTGTTTTATTTTGTTCTAGCATTGCCGTACCAGAAAATGGATTGGGTAGTGAGGTAAACTGGGAGCCGTAAAAATAACTGAAGCTGGTATAGCGCTTACCACCATTCCAGTTCCTTAGTTCTGTATGATGGCTTGTGTACACAAAGGGGAAATAAATGAAGAAGAGAGATGCAGTACAACAAATGCTTCCTTTTGCATTAGTGCAGCTGTGCTCAATGCTGGTTTTTCTGTACCCGTTATTGGAAGTCGGTGGGGGGGAATCATTACAAGGATCTGTAAAGCTAGCTGTTAATTGAAATCTAAGTTTAATTTAAGAAGAAAAAGAAAAACTCACAATAGTCCTAGGAAAGAGATAAAATTTCATAGGAGTTACCTAAGTAATGTGCAATTCCAGTTGAATATATGATACATGTAAGAATCTGAAGCATAGTTAAAAATTTGCATGAGGGCAACAACTGGGTCCAGGCTTCTGCCTTCAACATCATGTTTTGTTTGAAGTGGACTGTAATGCAGACGTGATTGTTGAGGACAGTCTGTGCCTTGGCTTCCTCAGATCTGCATGACTGAAGGGTTCCTGTCAGATGAGTTGTGTGAACTTAATTATCTAGTCTATTATAAAGTGAGAGAAATACAAATTTTTCTAGAGCACTGGGATTCTGAAGTAATTTAAATCCTATTTTTAAATCCTAATTAAAATCAATAATACTTAGGATCCAGGGAATTTAAAAATATTACTCGGGATAATCCATGTGGTAGACAAAGACTGCCATGAGAAGTTTAAATGCTGAGCCTTACTTTGTTCATTATCTAGGTCTGAACCTGTGTTTTCAGCTCCAAATTCATGAACCTGTAGTGCTCAAGTTAACAAAAAAGTGTGTGTGGGAATGGTGATATTGCAGACATATTGAGTAACAATACCCAGTTTCTGATGCTATCATATGCATAATTTTAATCTTAATCTTTCAAAAGAACATTTAAAAGTTCGTAAGTCTTGAGCTTCACCTTGTGTGATTGAGTTCCAAAGAATGTTTATTTTAATGGTGCATTTTAATATCTTAATCCCCAGTTGCCCTATGACTTCTAGAGCTCCTAACAAAACGTACTCCGTTCACTCAACTATGAAGAAAGACCACCAGTCTCGACAGATACTCAGAGTAGAAACTGAAACTGAAAGGACTTGGGTTGTTTAGCCTGGAGAAAAGGAGGCTCAGGGGAGCCCTTATCGCTCTCTACAACTACCTGAAAGGAGGTTGTAGCGAGGTGGGTGTCAGTCTCTTCTCCCAAGTAACAAGCGATAGGAGAGGAAACGGCCTCAAGTTGCACCAGGGGAGGTTTAGATTGGATATTAGGAAAAATTTCTTCACCCAAAGGGCTGTCAAGCACTGGAACAGGCTGCCCAGGGAAGAGGTTGAGTCACCATCCCTGGAGGTATTTAAAAGACGTGTAGATGTGGCGCTTAGGGCCATGGTTTAGTGGTGGACTTGGCAGTGCTAGGGTAACGGTTGGACTTGATGATCTGAAAGGTCTTTTCTAACCTAAACGATTCTGTGATTCTATGATTCTATGATTCTCTGATTCTGTGAGTAAAAGTACTAGGATTTTCTATTCCTTACTAACCAAAAAGACACTGTCTACCAAACATCAGATGCCACAATTAGTACCAAATTAAATTAAAAAGATAAAATCATCAGAGTTGTTTCAAAGGATTCTGAAAGGACTTGTATTTGAACTTGATCTGAGGACAATGGGAACTCCTAGTCTGTGGTGGCAATCTAGGACAGCCAGTTCTCTTCACCAGGAGGAGAGTTAAATGGTGTCTACGGATTAGTGCAGGGTAACTACTAATTTTATTTCTAGCCCTTTGATCTTACAATGCGTAAGTCATAAATGTCTTTGATATAGACAAGGGTGTTTATTTGAAATAATATCTGTTCTAGGCTACTGCAGAATTTATCTATTGAAATAGTGCATAGAGCAACATGAGTGTTGTTCCACAAAATGAAAATCAGACATTTCAGGGCAGCACAAGCCACATTTTTTCCAGTTATAGGTCATAGGAGTCAGAAAATGCCTGCATAAACAGTGGAGTGGTAGAGAGCCTTTTCCCAATCCTAAAACCATCACTTACCACTTCAAACTGAGTAGTCAGTACACAGGTTACAGAGCTCGGGTAGCTTCAGTACATCTGCCCTTTGGACAGTCTGCTGTGCAGAGCGAAAAGATTCCCCTCATTTGCTGTCCAAGCATTTCTTTTTGCATTAAGGCATCCTGCTTATTCTTTGCATGGTCAAATCACTGGATTTGATGGCAGGAGATTTTCCAAGATCTTTTTCAATATAACTTCGGTACATCATGTTCAGAAAGGAAAGAAAAAGGACAGAGCATAAGCCTCAAACCGTTGCCATTTTGTTAAGCACTCATTCTTTTCTCTGCTCTTCAGAAAAGTAGGGTAGAGTAATCACCACATGGAGATCTGCAAGTATTTTGAGCAATGTTTCTTTTAAAGTATTTACGTTATGGTAAATGGTCCTGTCTGTCTGTATTCTTGTTTATCATTTGAGCTCACCCAAACCTTTGAGTGTCTATCCAATTTCTCTTCAAAAAGAAATAATAGAATACTCAAGTTCATACTCCCATCTTGCAAAAATGATTTTTTCTCTATTCACCTACACAAGTCATCTCTCTGAAGAAGGAAGAACTAGTCCCTTTTATGAGCTGCCCACTGTGTTTTTTAATCCAACTCATCTTCATCACCTCCCTCAACATAGACCTTGAAGCACTGGATGTGGGGGAGCTATATTTCTTTTTCAAACAAAAGAGTGAGATCTCTTTCACATATGGATATGAGGAACAACAATCAGACTCTAAATTCAGAAGGTAATGCTAGCAATAGAAGCTGTGCTCAAAACAGTTTTCAGATATGACAAAAACTGTAAAATATAACAGAGAGCACTTGCTACTTTAACAAATCAGTGAAAGGAATTACACTTCATTTGTTCAAGTTTTATTTATATTTTCTGAAACAGAAAAGTGAGTTTGTTAATGTTCTCTGTGGCACAAAATTCTGCGCTCTGTGTGGCAAAGTAACGGGTTGGGCTAAGGAGATGTCAAATAGCTGTATTTATCCTATGTGGACTGAATGAGCTAAATCATTTTGAAATCCTGAGAAATCTAAAATCCTGAAATCCTGACAAGCATGAAATTTGCTTACAGTGCATGTTCACATGCTTATCAATCTCTCAATTCTCAGAACAGAATCCCAGCAAAATGACTGAACATGTGAATTGACCAACCTATACAAAAGTCAATATTTTATTAACAGTGCAACAGAGAATTTAAAGCTATTCTAAAACTGCATTCTTTGATCTAGAGTCTGCAATGCAGGGGGGTGGGGGGGACCAAAACCCTGAAGCATGTGATTAAGTCCATCTTTACTCAAGAAAGATCTGAAGTACTTGTTTCAATTTAGACGGAGCATTAACCTGAAGGAAGTCTATAAAACTGTTCATATAAGCAGCTGAAAAATGTGAAGAAGAAGCCCCAGTCTGTCTCATAACTATAAGCAATGTATTTGTCATCTACACAACAATCATTATTTTAGTATGTATCATTTAAAAATATATCACGCTTGCCTTCTGATGCTAGAACAGCTGTACCATGAATCCAGCAGTTCTCAAACAAATTTGTACTCTTGGGGTTGCTGGAGGTTTGACAGATAAAATATTGAAGCTGGGATATTAAAAATAAGCTTTTTAGTATCAGTCAAAGTCCTTTGAGATCACATGAGCATGCTTGAGAATGGCTGCCTTACAGAAGTGACTTCCTTACATGCTCCTCACAAGCTCATATTTAAAAATCCTGAGTTGTTCTTAATATGCAATTTTCTTTGAGCTGTTTTGGGGGCGTTTTTAAAATGTTAGAAGAAGAGGAATTAGAAATTTAGAACATAACTAACATCTCAACAACTAAACTTTTGTGATATTAGGATAATTATATAACTGTGAGGAAAGAAAATATAAGAATTGATGGAAGCTCTCTTCCTTAGATTACATTTCTCAAGTGTTGTAGCATCTGAACTGTATAGCAATATCATATTGCACGAATTCACAGCACAATGTCTCAACATCGAAACTATCTTTTTGTGAGAATTATTAAGACGGACCTTATCCATCTTCCTGAGTATACTATCCTCCAAAAAGTTGCCCTTGAGCCAGGAAAGTTGTAGGTGCTACTTCTTTACTTTGCTTGTCTCTAAAACAGAACAACCCCTCAAAGAACAGTAAGAGCGTTAAAGCTAGCAACTTTTACAAGCACGTTCATCTTTTCAAAGCATTTAGTATAAAATTTTCATATGCATACATGTGTGCAGAAATAAATATCCTACATAAATTCCATGTAGGAATTTATTTAGCCTTCCATGCTAAAAGGCATGTAAATGTGCGTCATCTAAATATTCCACCGTATTTCTTTCTATTGGAGAGGATGGAGTCTGAGTCTTTTCAACATCAGAACTTGATGTTCTACACTCGGTACTTTTTCATTTGTGTAAATTCAACACAAACATATCAGGAATCCAGAAAGTTTTGGATCTGCTTTTGTTTTAATTTTTCAGTTTAGTAATTCTAGATCCTGCCACTAAAATATTATCCTGTTGGCACTCTTTCCGTATTTTACAGAAATAATTTCTGAAAATTGCTTGTGACCTCTTCAAAAGCATCTGAGGCTGCAAAAGAAGTCTCTCTGTGTTAAAAAAAATTCTAAATTTTTGCATGATCTGAATTGAATTGTTGGCAATATGGGCAGATTTCTAATCATTGCTTTTCTTTTTCAGGAAAGCATAGATTTGGGTGAGATCATGTTTTCCCTCTGTTATTTGCCTACTGCTGGGAGAATGACATTTACAGTCATCAAATGTAGGAATCTCAAAGCAATGGATATAACTGGCGCATCAGGTGAATCTACTTATTTTTTAAATAACAAGGCAGAGTCTATTCAGGAAGGGTACAAATAGGAACTCCTTGGTTTTTGTGTGTTTAGCATGGTTGTGAAATGGAAGTAGCAGGAGAATGGGTGTAGGCCCTGTTCAGATCTACTGGCTATCTTTGGTCTGGCAGTCGGTATGTCTGTTCAGAATGCACATACCTTTCCTTTGCATTGACAGCATATTGAAAGCAGTGTTTGCCAGGGTCACTAAAATAATTGTAAGCTTTTGTCTTATCAATATGACATTCCTACAAAAAAATATTGCTCTTACACTACACGTTTGAATGACATTGGGTCCAAATGCCCACAACTGATTATCTGTTACACAGATCCGTATGTCAAAGTGTCACTGATGTGTGAGGGTCGAAGACTGAAAAAGAGGAAAACAACCACGAAGAAGAACACTCTCAATCCCGTTTATAACGAGGCCATCATCTTTGATATCCCTCCAGAGAATGTGGACCAGGTCAGCCTCTCCATTGCAGTGATGGATTACGATCGGTAAGCACAGTTTGCTTTCTGAACATTAATCTTCAGTGAGAGGTTACCTGATCATTGCAAGCGACTGCTTTCTACCTCCCTGAACTTTCAAGTCAGTTCAAGTGTCACAAAAGATAAAGCCTTCGGGTCTTTTCCTGAAGAGTTTTAAAGCTTCCACACCTTTTAGAGCTCAGGCCATTTTATCTGTGTCATAAATAACTGTGACGAGGAAGAAACATGGCTCAATCTTCTTATGGACCGCTAGCATTGGCATACATTTCTGTCCCCATCTGGTGGCCAGACTATATAAAAGCTTTATAAATCAGGTATGTCTCAGTTTAAAAAAGACCCTCGCATCTCTAATTTCTATTTAAATGCCAGGTATTTGAAATCAAAGAAAATTTCGATAACTAAAAAAGAATTAGGTGCCAATTACCTCATTGAATTAAGTCATAATTAATCTTTCAGTTGACACAATAAAGAAGCTTTGTAACCTTTGGGTTCAGTGCTCACTGAGCCTCAATTATCTATGTCCTCACCGAGAACTGACAGGAAGATACTCCTGCTTAGAGTAGCTCAAGGACTGCAGGTTAAACTAGAGAGTGACTAGCAGAATCATGCCTGAGCCAAGTCTGCTTTGTTCAAGTGCTATTAGTAATGAGCTCTTGAGACGGCAGGGCAAATAAACAGTGAAAGTCCAGTTTAGTAACACGAACCTTCAGATTCTTTTTCCTCACCATCAGATTTCTGATCGTCCTCCAACTTCTGTCAGGAAGATTTTCTCGGTCAGATGTGAAAGGGGCACTGTGGTGCCACTGGGGAGAAGAGCACAGCAACTTGCCCACTTTCAGGCCTCTTCAGCTGCTCCTTTCAAAGCATTTGCTAACATGAAGTTAGGAAACATTATTCTAAGGTACATGTAGGCAAGGTACAGAAAATTACTTTCTGGAGTCCCTCAACAACTCTATGGCGCTGCCAAGAGTATGAAGTATTAAGTTATAGCCTATTACAGCTATACCCCTCTCTTTCACATTTTTGGCTGAAGTTCCAATGACCACAAGAGTTAGAGCTGGGAAATATAGTGTGAAATGACATCTGAAGCATTTGCAGCAGGAAATGTATTTCCCATCACCTTCCTTCACCTTCCTCTCCCACAAAATTTAAGCGTGTTTTCCTTCTAGGTCATTTGGTGTATTATGGTCCTTTTCTGTCCTTGTGCCGTTTGGGTTGTAACCTTTTAATGGCAAGGATTGTGTCTTCATTGCTATTTTTGTAGCTGCTAGAAGCACTCTGGTAGTGGCTGGAGGTTTTTGATGCTACCATTACAGAACTTAATATTACTATACAACCACTAAAACTAATATCTGTAATAAATACTGTGAAAACTTTGGGCATGTATTCTGTGCTGCACTAAACCAGTAAACTGAATTATACATCAGATGTTATTAAAACTATTTTTATTAAAAAAAATTCTGCCTCTCTACAATTCTCAGAGTAGGGCACAATGAGGTCATTGGGGTATGTCGGACAGGAATTGATGCTGAAGGGCTTGGAAGAGATCATTGGAATGAAATGTTGGCTTACCCACGTAAACCAATAACTCACTGGCATCCACTAGTAGAGGTAAGAAGTAGCGAAATTCTCTCCTTTTCAGTATATTGAATGCTTTTGTCTCTCTCACACTTACGTGCTTCTGAGAATCATGAAAATCAGTGCAGCATCGATGGAGCAGCTATAAGATCCTTAGCACAACCTAAATCTAGTTGCATGGGTTTATTGATTGCTTAAATGCACCACTTGAAAAGTTTCCATGGTGCGCTGACAGCATTGTACCATTAAACAATTAAGACATTTGAAATTTCCAGAGATTATGATAAGGAGCTTACATTCACTTAGAAAAGATCATTTGCAAGTATTTCAAAAGCAATCATTTCCTATTCAAAAATCCTTAGCATGAACAGTTTTGTTGCTAAAACATTAATCTGAAACTGGCCTGCTAATTAGGCTAAGTTGAGGTACCATACCAGCAGCTACCTCTAGAGTTACTCAAACAGACACTTACCGGAAGCTTATTCAAATGCATGGGTGATGATATCTACAAGTCCCTGGGCTTGGACACCCTCTTCAACCTGCTCTGGCCACATCTTACTGGTTTTCTGTATACAAAATGCTCACAGCTTCGGGTTCAAAAAGATTCATATTGAAGCCTCAAGAAGCAGCAGGCCCTGCTTTGGAACACAGAGAACATGCTGTTTAGCCCTCCCCAAACCCAGTCTCTGTAGAAAAATGAGTTGCTGTCTGAGGCATCACGGGCCATTTGTTTTCCCCAATGCTGCACAGCATCTCCAGTGACAGGTAGAAAAAGCCCAACAGCAAGGCTTCAGTAAAACACCTAAAGTGTGAGGGCAGGGAAACTGAGTCAGTGCAGCAGAGAAACCTCTTTTCAGAGGTTCATGGCTTTCCCTGGCTCATGTACCACCCCTGATTGGTGAAATAAACCCACTCCTGTGGAATGACTCAGAGCCATTTTTAGGAGCTCACTTTAGGAATTTTCTTTCCATTATTAGTTCTGCTGGAGACTTTGATCCAGAAAGGGTCTAGATGTGATTTGGGTTCTTCTTTGAGGGAGCCTCTCATCCTCTGAAATGAGTGTGATGCATGGCCAGATATGATGACATTTGTAAAACTAACGCTTTTCTTGCAGTTACCTGGCCGAGCAACCAGTTTTGATAGCCAGGGATCTTGTTCATCACCAAAACCACCGCTTACGCCCTAAGGAACAAGAGTGGATTCATCGTGTTCAGTGTCCAAAGCTCCCTTGTAGCTCACATCTACATAAATAGAAGGTTTGGCTTCCGCAGATGAACTGTATCCATATTTTTTTATTAAAATACATTTTTCCTATTCTAAGTCTTATATTACAGTTTATAATAATTTCTTACTGTATGAATGAAGTTGACTTGAGCCAAATATAACCCTTCCTCATACAAATTCATTCACTTGTTTTCTCGCTGGCATATATCCAGTGTCACATCCAAGCAGTGTTTTGATATGACCTATATCTTTGCATAGACAAAGAAATCAGAAAAAAATCCCTTAAGCAATTCAAAACCACTGCAGCTTGTAATGCCTAATTCTTTTGAGGGAGAGCAAATATAGCTCTTGTAGTAAATTTCTTCTAAATTGCACTAAATCCTGTATGACTTCTCAAGATAACACTTCAAACAATGTTGCATGAAAAAACAACTGTTGCCACGTTTTGAGTGTTTGGAAAGTCAGTTCATTCCTTGGGCAGGGAGGAATGGCTGTTCAAAAGCCCACTGAAGCTGATGAGAAGGACCCTACTGGCTTCACTGGGTTTTAGTTTAACCTTTATGGAACAGGATTCACACCTGGATCTATGCAGTTATAATCTTTCAGCAATCAAGACGCCCGCTGCACCTACAGGAACTCGTTAGCCTGTCCAGCAAAACAACCAGGCACATGCACCCAGGCAGGTGGGTGTACTCAGCGGCTGTTTTGTTTCAAGTACCCACCGGCTGATGAAGGGCTAGCTCAGATGTCTCTGCATGGCACTGAACAGCGCACGTACGGGTATTGTTGTGGAAAGCAAATACCTCTGCAATGAGTTGTGTGGAAATTGACGTAGCTCCACAGAGATGTAGGTGTCTCCTGGTGAGGTGCATCCAGGCCCTTCAAAATAGCCCATTTGCTGCTGGCATGATGCAGTCCTTATTCAGTCTTTATGCAGGTCAAACCGTAGGCGAGAGAATGCTCTGAAGTAAAGGAATTTATTTAATGTGTTTTAGCTGTTCAAAAAATTGACCAAAACCTGCAGTTACACAGAACATTTTTCTGATTCTTGATTTAGTGTGACAGTATTAGATTTCTTTGAAGTTATTTTGACTGAGTGAATAGCTCACGTGGAGTAGTTTCTGGTCCCAGGCTGCATGCTTCTAGAATTATATGCCAAATATGAACTTGAGATATGTTTTGTGTCAATATATGGAGAGAGAAATTGAAATGTAACCATTTCATAAACTAGTAAACTCATTAATTAGAATACACAGTGACAGCAAATGCAAAAAAGTATTGGCTGAAGTGAGCTGTTTTAAAAACTGGAAGAGAAGTACACATTATTTTGTGGATTTAGCTCTTTTTAGCACTGCAGTGTACCTCAGTTAGACAGTTATTTTCTTTTTTTCTTTTTCCTGGTTTTTTTTTTTTTTCTGCGAAGAGCGTGACAAAGACTGCACCATTGGGCCTGAGATTTTGAAAGCTGAACTGCAACTAGAAAAAAGTTGGGGTGGCAGCTTTTTTTGTATCTTTGTAATGTAAAAAGAAAACTGAGAAGACAGTATTTTCCAAAACAGCGTTTTTACAGAAGAAAAGTGTCACACACAAGAAAAATGTCAATGGAAGATTGTTTTACGATAATGGAAGAATGTGTGAGAATTAATCTAGTTATGAAGGGAAAAGGCAGTTTAGACAGACTTCTGAAGAACCGTTTTGGCTTGGTTAGTTTGGCCTGCTTGACACAGAATACGTTTATGAAGATCCAGTCCCTCCATTCCGCTAACTAATCTCTAAGACAGTCAAATGTGCCTTGAAGTGTCTTAACTGCTCCAGAAAAGTTAGGAAGGCTGGTCTTAACATTACAGGTGTTTCTAAGGCAAAAAGGAGGCAGGTTTTATACCTTGCCTTCTGTGCCTACAAACACAAACACAGCAAGCAAGCAAACAAACAAATAAATAAAGCTTTCAGGCATTCTTTACAAATTAAAAGAAAAAAAAAGAAAAAAAAAAAAGGCTCCAGCCCAAGTTTTTGGATGTCTGTTCCAGGCTGCTATTCATGGCCTCTAGACAGAAATAGTCCAAAGAGGGTTGGTAATGCTGAACACTGATCCTCCCTGCTCAAGATTGTATTTTCATCACCATAAATACAGAACAGCCTTGCAGAATTTCATTCCTCTGTTTGCTCTGGCTGAGTAATTTTTTAAACAGGAGAACAAGCTCTCCTCTGTGGGTTTTTTTTCCTCCCATCATTGTTATCATCATGAGATTTTGTGGCCTAGATCATTTTCATCATGATTTTGCAAGGTTGATATAGAAACAGGTATATATATATATGTGGAGATTGAAAAACTATTTTGTGTATACATTTATCTTAATTATATCAGCAGTGGCCTTTGTGGCCTAGAAAATACTTTTTGTAATGTGGTACTGTAACAGTTAACTAAATAGTCTTTGCACTTTTTTGCACCTAATATCCAAAAAGCTAACAATTTCACGATCAAATGTAGCATAAGCGTTCAGCAATGAGCAACATCTTTTTAACTATTTCATTGTTCTCTATGAGTATCCTGTATGTTTCATCATAAGTAGTAAAGTATTTCAGTATTCATTTTCTTAAATTTAAATTGTTGTCAAACACCAAAGGAATAATAGCTCAGTTTGTGCCCTCTTGTTGTGTTATTTTTGATATTGTTAATAACAATAGTGAATGACTTCTGTGTCTAAACTTGATTTATGGGTGCTCTGCATCTAGGAAAAATCAGGCTGCAAAGTTATCAGGATATCTAACTTCAAAAATAACCCCCTAATTAATTATTTTTAGTCCCTTATCAGTGGTTAATAGAATTAATGCAAAAGATTTTTTTTTTTCCCCACTGCTTTCTTAGCTATCTCACAAGACAGGGTATATATTTAGTATAACTAACCCATTGCAATTAGAGCCTCGTTCACAAGTCACTCTCTGAGTGTACTCACAGAAGCCCCGAGTAAAAACTTAGCACAGTTTTAGTCAATGAATATGTTGCTTTATGTATCTCTTTAGTAAGAAATTTAAAATATTTCAGTTTGGAGAAGTTGTAACCTCCCTGCTCCCATCCTGAATGGTTTTTTGTTGCTTATCTACATTTCTGCCATATCACAAACATTAGTCTAATTTGAGCAAAATCAAATTTGGCAAATGGTTGGTGTAAAATATATTGTAGTAATTTTACAACAGTTTGAAAAACTCACATTCCTAAAAGCCTGAGTTATTTTTATTGAAATGATTTACTGGAAACAGTAACAGTACTTAATAAGAATTGTATTTTGCACTGCAGAATTTTTTTATACTTTCACAGCAGTAAACCACAGAACTGTACAGAGAAAGTACATGATGGATTAAGTGGTTCCAGGGGAGCTGTTACCTTTTTATATTTATTTTCAATAATGCAGTGTAAATTGAAAAAGCCCACATACAAATGTATCTAATGAGCCATTCTAGTCTTTTGGGTAAATATTGTTTTCAAGCAATTGTTTCCCTTCCCTACATTAAATAAGTTTTCAGGGACCATTAGATTTGCTCTAAGCAACCATAAAATTCTTATTAGGTCTATGCAAAATGTTAAGTAGGACCCTAAACCACAGGTAGATTTAGGATTCTAGTGGCACTGCAGACAGTAGCATAGGTGAGCAGATGCTCAATACAATGTGAGTCACGTATTGCACTCCATGATCTCAACTTTAGATCGCTGTATTGTATACTTCTGCCGATATGGACCTTCCCCTCACTCTCCCAGCAAGTAACCATCTCTTTCCCCACCATCTTTTGTCTATACTGGGCTTCTGTTCAAGCAGTAGAGACCTGACCCTTACTTTTGTCTGCACTGCTGAAAGATGACTCCTGGCCTTAAAAAGTAGTAATATGAAACCTGTGGGGTCTTGACCAAAAGGTGTAAGATAGCTACATCTCTCATTTTCATTCTATGAAGAGCTGCCAAGGAAGTAACTTCCCTTCTCCGCAGTCCCTTATGATCATCAGACATTCAGAAATCAGTAATGCTGTCTGGTTTTTGTTTCTAGCAAGCACTAAAAGAGCGATATACATATCTCAGGGGTATGTATATTTGTCAGGGACAGAGAAAGTGGCCGGAACAAATAAGATAAAACAAAACTTAGTATACCAGGACAAAAGTTTCCCTGCAAAATTTCTTCTTCAATATATGGAATTGTTTTGACTTCCTATGTTTAAGTAACAAAACTATACATTTTTTCTTAAAGAATCACAACCACATCCAATATTTTTGAAGAAAATTTTGAGCAAACATGATATGTTTTCATTGGGTTGATTTTTTCCAAGGGAAAAAAGCAATTATTTCCTAATTTGTTTCTATGGATGCATTTTTGGAGCAATATTAAGAAAACTTTAAGTTTCCAAAAAAGACGTATTTGATCCATCCATTTTTCCTATTTCTCAGTTTTTTTAATTGGCTTCAGTGTAAACCTTTTGAAAATTTTTAACATGATGATGCACAACAAATACATGATAGTCTAGTTCCAAGATTATTTTGCTATATCTTTTTAATCATTTAACTGCTTGTATCTTATAAACTTTTATATGTACTAACTTTTTATTACACTCCATTAATTTAACAAGCTTTATACATCTGAAATCATTTGACTGTATTTTTAAAGTGTGTAAACATTTAAAAGAAGGGTGAGTAATTATTTTAGAACTCAGTAATAGAGGCTGAAAGCTGAAAATGTCAAATTTTTCAGAGATCCATAAATGTGCCTTTGAAAACCACCTTATTAGAGCATGCAAAAACCTAGATTTGCACATACAATATTTGCACTGTTTTGTACATACAAGTATTTGCACTTGCAAGATGTATAACCATTATTATTTAGCACTTCTGTTACAACAGAACACCCACACCTAATCAGAAATATGTTTCAGTTTGTGATAAATACTGGACAAATCTGTACTGAGTGACAGTTCCTTGACCTGAAAAGTTCATATGACTTTATTTCTACAAATGAATATGCTTGAGAATTCTGTAGGTGTTAAAATATGACTTATATGTTAATTAGACAGTGAGGTCACTTTTGGACAAAGCTCATATGATACCTGTTAGACCATCCAAAATATGGACAAAATATAGTATATATGACAGGAATATTAATGCACGTTTTGATGGAAAATTTTCTCTCTCATTCACGCCACAGCTGAGATTCAGTTTAACCCTTTGCTCAAGATTCACTTTCACTTAGCTTCTGAGGCTTGCCAGTCTAAACTGAGCTCTCTGGTGTCAGAAAATAGCTAAATCATGGCACAGAGCAGACCGCAGAGCTAAGAAAGACAAAGGAAAATGTGGCAGTAGACGCACAGCTATTCAATGCAACTGCAAACACTCTGAAATGAAAAGTCTCCTTTCAAAACTGATAGTCATTACAATATTCATATCACTTGTCCTTTCTTTCTGTACTGTAAAGCAGGAAGAAAGAGGGGCATTCCTGAAGAAGAGTCAGCATTAGGCGTAGGAGTTAATTGAGGTGCTGATCACAGCCATTTGCCATTTCCAAGGCAAATAACAACTTAACTTCAAACAGTGTCTTTTGTTTACTCATCCAAATGAATAAATATCTCCTACACTATTCCCCTTTTCCTTAGCTCCAGCTAGAAACTGGCAGTTTTTTAACAGCATGCAGGAAACCAAGAGCTGGAACTCTAAGAGAAAGTGAAGCTGCAGGTGGGATTTAAATATCACAGGGGAATTTGTCCAGGAAAATGGAACTAACACCTTCAATCTTGTGCTGAGTGCTAGGGGATGCTTGATGATAGCAAGTGCTCAGGGCTGTGATTTTATGTTTTATCTGATAGTACCTCTACAACGTTGCTGTTGCTGGGAAACCTCTTCTCTACCAGCTCAGAGAGGAGAATGCCTCTGGTATTGCTATGTAAAATTTTTCCACTCAAGTATAGACTGTGACTCTTATGTTACATGGGACTCAGTCCTCTGGAAGGGCACAAAGCATGTTAAATTTGCAGAACAGGAAAAATCAATTAAAGCTTCGCACTGTACCATCATGAGGACTATTCACTTTGTTGATACCAAGGACAAGTGTTGGTGCCTTACTGGTCCAAGGGAGGGCATTTCATACAGTACTCTGTATCGCTAAGCCCATGTTAGTGAACCATGTTAGCGCTATTGAGGAACATCAGTATCAACATTGTCAAAATATAACTAATAAATATAAATACAGGTTATATAGGTTATCAGAGTACCAAAGCACTCTCTGGTGGGAAAGATGTAACGACTCCCTGATACGTAATTCAATACAGTGTGCTCTGGAAGTTGGATCTGCAGGAAGTCACATAGCTGCTGAGATGAAAGTGGAGCTTCTCTGTAATAATTTATGAATACAGTATGTTGACTTGGCTATCGGTCTCAAATTAGGTGAGTTCAATAAGTAGGCTTTAGGGAAAAAAAGAACAGGCAGAAAATGTTTGACAAGGGAGTGCCTCTTAGAAGAAAGTGAGATTTACAAAATGTTAATGTCCATACTGGTGGCCCAGGAGATTCTACCAACGCTACAAACAGTCTGAAAAATGCGTCTCATCTAAAATGGTGAAAACCCAAGCAGGCATAGGAAAAAAAGCATAGGAAAGATCAAGAGGTCTGTTTCAGGACAGACAAGATTTTTGTCTGAGCAGGCTGGGATGCAAGCTGTTGCTATAGTTTACAGAGAAATTAGGTTGGATTAATCTCCCATTAATGGATGGGAAAGCTTGAGGCAGGACAGTTAGGCATGTAGACTGTTATTTTCAAATCCATTTATTTGAAATATTTAAGCTTACATTTTTAAGCTTAAATATTTAAATAGCATTCTGGTTTTAATGAATTGGAGTATTCACAGACTCCCTGAAAGAAAAGTTGCAAATCCATTCAGACTGTCTGGGTTAGCACAGTTACTACAGACACAGACTGTGTCCCAGAGCCCAGCATAATTATAGAATTGTGAAATTCTGCCTCTCCCCTGGAGCGGTGAGGTCAGGAAGCCTGACATGAAGGGAGAGCTGAAGACAGACCAAGGAAAAGATGCGTGTACAGCTATTTCATGACAACTTCAGAGCTCACAGAGAGCTTTGCCACTCATTTATTACGCAGGGCATAGCAAAAGAGTGCCAGCAATATGTTTTCACAACAGCACCCTACCCTGTATAACCAGTTTTACTCTCCCTCAAAATAGAAGCATATAAATTTTTTGGAGACATTGCTTTTTTTAAATAGTTTGGGATCTGTTCATAGATCTGCAGATTAGAAATTCAAACCCCTGAAGTAAAGCAAATCTACCCATGCATCTACCCATGAGGAAAAAAAAAAAGGGGGGAAATCAAAACCTTCAGTAAAAATCAATAAAGCTCTATAACATGCCTAAAGTTGCTTTCCTGTGTAGAACAATGGTATAGATTTAAGACCTGATATCTTGAGACCTCTTAGAGTTAAAAGGAAAGGCTGCGTCTCCTATTATAAAACAATATTTTTCTGCAGGTACAGAATTCCTACTTGCCTAGTCCCTGTGTGATTCCTAATATCAGAGGTGTTCTAACAAATGCTTCTCAACATAACAGGCAGGCATTTTAGGCACTTAAGATTAACATCACCAGACAGGAACCTGTTTGTGGGGACAGTTTGTAGGTTAATTTCAGTGGAGGAGAGGTGGTGGGCTGTTAGCTGTTTTTGTGAAGCAGATATATTTTTATAAATACAGTCTGCAAGAGGAGAGAGATAAAGGGTGGAGTTGTTTTTTTCGATATACTGAGTTGAAGCTGATAACTGCATCAGAAGTGAAGAGGACTGAACAAGAAGAAATTTTAAATCTTTTGTGGCATCTGAGTTATGGACATGAGAGAGGAGGGAGAAAGCCTATTGAGCATGTAAAGAGCTCTCTAGAAAAAAGAAAAGTGGAAAATATAAAAAGGGGGTGAATTGAGAGCGCTTTCAATAGTCAAAAATGTATGTGTAGCAAACACTTCCAAAAGAAAGAGGTTTTTGATGTAATTCCCCTACCTCATATCTTGTACAACCATTTGTAAGCTTACAAGGGTAGTGGGAGCCATGTTGCAGAACTTGGGTCTGTTCTTAAAATAAAACCAGCCCTCCACCTCACAGATCCTGACTCCAGAGGACTCACAGTGCAAAGAGTAATAGTTGGTAGCTGCTCATGGCATGTCCTCCCCCTCCGGTCTTTCTCTTGCAGCATAACTGAGGCAAAAAAGGCACACTTCCGGCACGTACTCAGACACATTCCTCTCTAGATTCTGTAATGGCCTCCTATTTATTTGCATCTGGCATAGATATTTGCATCTGGCATAGATTGGAAAGTCTCCAATAGGTGAAAAATCATTTTTTATAGTGTCACCTCTTCACATTTTCAAAGCTTCTGACAATCAGTACTTGAATTACCAATAGGAAACACCTCTGAAAATGCTGCTGTGATACACAAGGTACTGGTTTTGTTTTCAAATCAAGCCTAAACTAATGTCACACAATGGTGGAAAACTCATTGGGCTGTTGCAGGTGCTAGTTCTCCGATGATTCACAAAACTGAAGTCATAATTATGGTGTATTTCTCACTTAATATCCCACAAGTCTTTGTGTATGAATAGGGTCCTGAAACTGATGTTCCAGGCAAATCGCATCTCCTCCTGTTCTTCCTATTCATGCAGGTTCAGCTGAATAATGAATTCTTATTCCTTTGTCCTAAATTGTCACATAGTACTAGTTGTACTGTGATTGTTTCACCCTGGGAGTGGCTGCCTCTTACTGAAAGCCAGTGATCAATAGAAGACCATTACTTCCCTCACCACGGTTTTCTGAGGCTTAATTGCTTAATAATAGTTATGAGGGAAATGACTGCATAGCTGAACAAGACATAGAATTGCCAGTTGTAATAATTTTAGCAAATGGGTATGTGTGGATGGGTGTGTCTTTCTTCCTTATGTAAATGGAGATTTGGCTACCACAGAAAATGAAAAAGGAGATTTTGGTAGACTCTCCAAAGAGCACTTTACACTCTTACATTTATTCCTTTCAAGCTTTGTGTAGTGTAAGTGTTTAATGATCTTAATTATCCTTATAGCACAAGCACTTGATTTATTTAAACCTACAACCTTTTCAGTTCTTAGTCCACCAAGGTAATTTTGGGCCAGAGAATCAAAATCACTAACGAAAAAGTATAGCTTTATCTTAGCCAGCAACTGAATCTGCACAGCTAGACATTTTCTGTATTATTCTGAAAGGGAGCCTGGCACTACTGCACTTTAGCTACTTGCCAGTAGCAGACAAACAATTATAGGTCATAGCCAGGTTTCAGAGAAGCTCTGAGGATTAACCTCTAAAATCTTGGGCCTAATTCTGCATGCCCTCCAGAAACAGGACAGCCTATGAAGTCAAAGAGTAGTCCTACCTAAAGAGGGCTTGATAATGAGCAATCCGTGCTGAGAAAAGAGATTTCATTCAAATTGTTTCAAGGCATCTTTTAGAATTTTTTGCCTTGCTTTCTGTACTGTTGTTAAAAAAGAACTTTTTCTTAGGACAAAACTTTATAATTTAATGTCTAGCAGGGCAAAAAGTGGTACTAAAGTACCAATCTACTCATGCACTGAAAATAATACTGACGCAAAAAAAAATTAAAAAGCCTTTTAGCAAAAATATCTGTGGCAGCAAAATATAAAGATACTGACAAAAAGATATTTTGCTTTTTCTGTGATTTTTTTTTTCTTTTTTTTTAATTTAATTAGAATACTTCACCTCCCTTTTTTGGGCTGTCTCAAGAAAAACACAAAATGGTAAATGTATCTACCATAGCTTTAATATTTATTGAACTAATATAGCACAAAAAAGTGATTCAATTCAGCCTTTTAAGGTGTCGTTTTAACAATACACATTTATATATTTTGCATTACTTCAAAAGCTTACCAAAATCTATTCATTACCTTATTTCCAATATACAAGAATTATAACATGCTTTCAGAAGAAGCTTTCTTTTAGGTCTATCACTTGCTACTTTATGTGGCAATTGTTCTTGTGTTAATTAAAATGAAAATATTTTTTTAATATCATGGCAATAGACCATTAAATATATACAGCAAAATTACTCTGTAGGTCTTTTTAATATATCATTTCATTTCAAAGCACAGCATTACGTACTTGACCAGCCCACCACTGAAATCAAGCAGAAGCACTGCTTTTGATTTCAGTTGGCTTTGCATCAGGTTGCATGTGATGATGTATCGTAGCATCTTATGAAATGAACCCAGTAAGGAGTCTCAAGGCAAGCAGAATGAATTCTCTTATATCCACCATGGATGTTTGTGGCTTGCTGACAATTTGGACTATATTGAAAGTCTTCAGTGCATCTCTAGGGTATGAACTATTATTGCAAATGCTGATTTTACTAATACTGGTAAGAAATATGACCTTCAGCTGCCTGATATGGTAACTAAAAATGTGTGGTCTCTGTAATCAGGAATGGAGGTCAGATGTGTTTTTACTGGATTTTTCCTTTTTAATAGTGCCCTACAGTTTTCCATATGATGCCATCTTGCTATTAAAGCTCAGAGGGTATCTGTACAGACTAAATCTTTAATATGTAACATTTAGATAGTCCTGTTGCACATCAGATATAAAGCACTTCTTTTCACTCTATATTTCTATGGAAAAATATTGAACAAAATTTACTTTTGTTAAATAAATAGAAAACTATTTCTCAAGAAAAGGAAAAAGTATAGATATATATTTCATATTGTTTCTTGTTTCTTTTTCTTCCAAGTGTGAGTCTAAATTCTTTCTATTCTTCTCTATTTACGTGAGTAGTCTCAGTAGGATACATTGGACTTAAATGCGCATGTCTAAGGACGGGATATGGCTAGTTCTCTACCCTACAAGTAGGCACTGTTGGCATCCTGATTTGGAGACGCACTTCTGACTTGTGCTTTCTCCCCTTTCTGGTGGAGATCACGAGGGCCTTTGTTCAGCAAACAATGTGAAATATTTTTTAAATATGACCTGCTGATTGAGTCCTCGTGAAGTCACAATGGCTTGGGCACACACCCTGAGCAGAGCAGCCGCTCAGGTGCCTTGCTGGCTAGGAATGGAGCGATGTGGGGAGTTTCATGGCTAGTCTATGCTAAAAGCCCGTCTCAGCACCTTCCACGCCAGCGTAACCGTACTAGCCGGGATGAGAGTGAGCAAAGCCAAATTGCATTTCTTCATTGTCTTGCTCTGCCCAGTCCTCGCCACCTGAGGCAGCAGGACTGCAGTGCTCGCTCCTCTGTGTGCCAACCAGATGCTCCTCTAGCCACTGCAAGGGGAGTCCCAAAAAGCTTCTCCTTTCTTCTCATGAGCTTGTAGTCCGCACTGCGTTCAAGCCGACTGGCTTCAGTGCGCTCCTCACGAGAACTGAAGCAAGGGGAGCAGAATACAGAAATTAGCCACATCTTTTCTTCAGCACAGAACATTAAGTTTTTCTAGTATATGCTTGTTTGTGGGGAAGGCATTCTCCGGAGTGTATGCTTCAAAAGGTAGGAAGTTAAATTGGAGTTCCTGGCCATAGGAAACACTGACAGCTAAAAAAATCCCCACTCAATATTTAAACACTTAGTATTTTGAAATATTAAAAGAAAGCACCCAATACAATGCCTGTCAGAATAAGCATCTTTGCTGTGACAATGTGGGGTTCTGGATTAGGCCCTAACTGGCCCAAACTCTTAACAGAACTCCCTACCTTTAAAATAATCTTTATTATTAGATCAGAAATGTTGCCAAGTCTGTGTAGCTTACAAAGAACTGCAGAGTTCTTCTAAGATTTTGTCTCTTCTTGCTATGTGGTGTTGGCTGACCAAGATCTAATATTAAATACCTGACTGTTCTAGTGCCCTTTATTCAGTGTTCATGATGTGACTTTTTAAAAGAAGTCTGTGATTTGATACCTAGCCATTGTTCAAGTCAATATCCTTGGCTTCTGCGTTATAGAGACAAGAAAACAAAACTTTTTGAACTTGTGTTACTGGCTTTTTGTATGCGCTAAATGGCCATTTGTGAAACTTAACAGCATAAAATTGTACTACTGATAGTAAATGTGTTTTTTTGCACTAGCCTTTGAGAGCTGTAACACATTTCAGTATTTTTACAATGTATTCTCTAGAAAGTGTGAATCTATTTGTCAGTTCTGAAAAAAATATGTAACAATGAAACCTCAAAAGATGTTATGAAGTGTACAGTTTGTGATAATTTTATATTAAAAAAAGACAAGAAAAAGAAAAGAACACATTTGAAATAATTTTATTCTAATTGTTTCATATGTATTTTGAACAAGAAATAAAGTGATTAAAATTATTCATTTTTTGTCTTTCTTACCAAAGCAAACTGTTCAAAAGTAAATAGAGGTCAGTGGGTTATAACTGATTTTTGCATTCTGTTTTACCAGAAGACAATACTGGACAATACTGGGAAAAATCTCTATTGATCAGCTCCACATTCAGAGCTATAACTAAGTAGATGTAGAGATCATCTTTTCCCATTTATCCTCTCTCTTTACCATGCCAGAATTCCTTGTGCACCTACAGCATATTCCCATTGACTTGATGCCTTAAGATAAACTCTAAAATGGAAAAGTCAGTTCACTTTCATTTCCATGGGTGGGAAGAGTAGACTTCCTAACCTTTCGGCCCCAGGCTGAGCACCCCTGCCTATATCCAAGTATCATTACAAAATGTTTTCCTCTCATGAATCTGTTACTTTAAAATTCTACACCATGAAGAGGTGTACGACATTTTTGCCACCAGCTTTGCAGGGTTGAAGACAGAATATCTTTGAATGAAAACAATTAAATCAAGCAGCTCCATTATTAACTAGTACTTTGTGTAATACTTTTCACATTATCTTCCATTTCCTGCTATGATATTGTTTACTGTAATCTTCAAAGTCATTAGACCATACTTTAAATAATGGGTTGATTATTCAATTTAAGATTATTAAAGTATTTAAGATTATTGAAGTATTTCACTTAAGAGACATAAGCCTAATTTCCAACTTCCTTGTGCCTGGTTGCCTAATCATTTAGATCAAACAGACAAGAACTTTACCACCATGCAAAGGAAAAAAAGCCGGATTTGGACAGGGCGTAATTTATGTTAAAATTGAATTGGTGATAATGCGCTGTATTGTATACTTCTGCCGATATGGAGATAAACTTTTATATGTACTAACTTTTTATTAATTCTGTGATTCTATGATTCTATGAATGGTGATCCAGGGTAGACAGGCTCAAGCATGTCAGATACTTTGTTGGCACTTAGCAGGACAGTACTGTTTAAAGAGGAAACCTAAGCTGTGAGTGTTCAGTTTCAGCTGGATGTGATCTTTTTTCATTTTACCAGCTGCTTAATTCCACCTGATAAAAACTGGGAAAAAACACCACTGTAGTATATCTGCAGCACTGGAGAACATTGTCTGGAGAAAAATAGTATCCAATTTCAACATACAAGCAATTGCCCCTTGGCAGGCTTTTGTAATTCTCCTGAAGTGAAATTATATATATAGTATTGAGGTTCCAATCCTGTTTCTGATCTCTGCTGGCTGAAAATTAATCTATCCTAAGTCAAATTTCTGCTAAGATATTAAATGTAATTCTGTTCTCCACTTCAATTCTGGGACTTGGTTTACATCTGTGATTGAAAGATTCCGTTTTCTTTGAAAAACTGCTTGTCTTTATCTAGCAAGGGTAATGTCATTCCCGTTTGCCATTGCCTTTAATCTTAGTATTTCCTCTTTAATATATAAAATACTCATTTTCATTAGAGCAATGGGTTCTAATGGTTACCAGTAGTGTAGTTTATTTTGGAAAATTAGCTGTAATTCACATAGATGCAATACCACCTTCTCTAAGATTTCATTGCAGTCTGTGCAATATAATTTCCTCTTGAAGTCCTAATTCTTTTACTTAAATCGTTCCTGAATGTTTCTGCATTCCTTACAATAATCAAATTTACTAGCCCACAGAGGAGCTGGAGAATGTGCAGCTTAAAATGGTGCAAGAACCAGAAGGGAAATCAGGAGCAGATTTGTCAGGAAAAGAGGAGAAGAAAGGAGGGCAAACAAAGCTCTGGGAGATTTAGCCTTTCTATTCATTCTGCTCCAATCACGAAGCAAGAAATGGGTGTTCTCCAGGACGGTGTGATGGCTTCTCCTCAGCACCCAACGCAGGCTGCATGGGGAGGGGTGTCAGGGTGGAGGTACGGGCGTCTCCCCTGCTCTGCAGTGCCACGTCCCCAGCCTGGCCCCAGCGCGGGGCTCAGGTCACGTTGCACAGTGGGAGGCTTTGCCTCTCCACCTCTTCTGCACCTGCTCCTGCAAGTGAAAGGGCTCATGATGCACCATTATGTGTTGTTTCCAGACTTAACGTGTTTTCAGACAACCTTATGGTTTGGGGAAACTTTTGGTGGCTGTCTCCTCCCTTTCCAGCTTGCCTCAGAAATACACTAAAACAGTTACATACTATTGACTTCAGGAGAGAAGAATGGCTCTTTTAAAAAGCCACACTGTTCTAGCCCTTTAGCCCAGTGAAAAATAAACATGATATAATTTCACAAATTATTAAATATTCTTACACACAGAGAAGAGCAGTCTGTCTCAGCCAATGCACATATTACCACAACATTAAAAGTGATGCAGAGAAAATCAGGGATCAGAAGTGAATCCAGATCTCCTGTCTTCTAGGCCACAAAACTACCATTCCTCTAGATGGAGTTGTACTTTGCATGGAATATATGAGAGTCTCCCGAAGGAAAAGTTGTTATGCATATGGAGGCAGAAAATGAATTTTTTCATATATATATATATATATATATATATATATATATATATATATATATATAAATACCTTCTTATCCTGCTAAAACACATTGGTTCAGGTAAGGAAACAGAAATATTATTTTCTCACAATATCGCCTACTATGTCATTCTGAAAGTTGAATAAAAGCCCTCCTGCTGCTACTGTTGTAGATAACAGAGTCTGTTGTTTAACTCAAATGACAGACGCATGTATTTTTAGAACAAAAGGTCCTGCATGAACTCCATTCTCTGTGCTGCTTGTATGCGGCTCAGTTGATCACAATGCTGGTTATAGTCGTACAAAACAGGTTATTTAAAAAGCTTTAAGTCTATGGCAGTGTAAAGACAGAAATCTTTATCACTTGTCACATTCTGAAGGTCATATTTTGGGAGCAGTGCAAGTGCTCTGATTTGCACATGCACTGATTTTGCTTAACATGCCCACCATGCTTAAATTGTTCAATTACTCTCCCCTTTGGAATTTTAAAATGCAGCAATCGCAGCCTTAGCTCTTCTACTGAAGTGGTGAGCATACTCACTCCCACACAGGTGCTTTTTTGCCTTCTCCAGCATGTATCTTTTATGTCCTCAGGCTTCACACTACCTGTCTTCAAAAAACAGCAGTTCTCTTTTGTGTCACTGTCATGCATCCCATGGAGTAGTGTATTTCCAGTTAAGATGACCAGCCACAGTTTCCCATTTTAATTTCTTTCATAGCTTTTCAAAATAAATTCTCTTCACTCTAATGTGGCTTCTCAAGGAAAATAGTGAAGAAAATTGCTTTGCTCCAAAGACTGAGTGAGATTGACAAGAGTTTGTTGCCTGTCCCAACTCTAAGAGAATTGCAAATATAGAGCCTTTGAGGATCAAAATTTTCTTTGGAGTGACTGAAGAAGACTTTCTGTAAGGTTGGCTGTTATGAAGCACTCACTGAGATTCAAGAATCGAGTCAAGATCTAAGACTTTACATATTAAATACCATATGTGATATTATAAAAAAACAAATTACTTGTAAAGTCTTTGCAATAGTGGGATTGGATAGACATGTTTTATGCAAAGCTTACTGTGTTTTACTCATTGAATATTAATTTTGTCAATAGCACAAAACAATCCTAAAAATATTGAAATATGATAATGCTTTTGTACTTAAATATAGATGAAACTAGCAAAACAGAAGTATGGCTCACTGTCCTGGTTTCGGCTGGGATAGAGTTAATTTTCTTCCTGGTAGCTGGTACAGTGCTGTGTTTTGGATTTAGGATGAGAATAATGTTGATAACACACTGATGTTTTAGCTGTTGCTAAGCAGTGCTTACACTAGTCAAGG
>NW_008796213.1:1989669-2006921 GCF_000699145.1 Aptenodytes forsteri | reverse complement strand
TGACCCAAACTGGCCAAAGGGATATTCCATACCATATGACATCATGCTCAGTATATAAACTTGGGGGAGCTGGCCGGGGGGTGGTGACAGCTGCTTAGGAACTGGCTGGACATCGGTCAGTGGGTGGTGAGCAATTGCATTGTGCATCACTTACTTTGTATATACTTTTATCATTATTATTTTTTTCCCTTCCTTTTCTGTCCTATTAAACTGTCTTTATCTCAACCCACGAATTTTACTTTTTTTTTCCAATTTTCTCCCCCATCCCACTGGGGGTGGGGAGTGAGCAAACAGCTGTGTGGTGTTTAGCTGCCCACTGGGTTAAACCACAACACTCACTTATACTCAGATTTTATTTAACTTAGAATTTACATTTGGGAATTCCTGACATTTGAGCTCTTAATTTCTGAGCTCTGTGTCCATTAAGTCCACAAAGAAACCTGCCTAATAAGCTTCTCTGCCCTTTAGCCTTGTTCTTTAGGATATGTTTGTTAAAGCCAGCTTGTTAAAACCAGGTCATAACTATCAGTTTCAGACATCCCTGAATTAAAAACCTTGAAATAGTTTTTGTTAAGGAAACATGCTGCTAAAATCCCTCTTATACCAAGTCAGTCTCAAACGAGCTAGCTAATCATCTTAGATAGTCATCCACCACCTTCTACATCATTAACAAATTACAGCCAAAGAGAAAAGTACCCATGCTCAGGTCCTGAAGGCCAGAGCCCTGACCAGCACAGTAGCCAACTTCCCAAACCTGGAAGGTATCCAGAGACAGCATCAAACAATTTCTCGCTGATTTTCCTTTGTGGATCATGCTTCTGACTTAAATGTGCTGGGATTTATGCAAATAATGTCAGGTCTTCTAACTGGTGAAGTGGGCATGGGAAACACCTGGCTGGAGAGCGCCACCTCCACACAGTTCACTAGCAGCAGGGAATTGGCAGCTTCGATAGTTTTGCCCGTGCGTACAATCAGGAGAGGTGTTTCACAGGAGGAAGCTGTGGCAAAACTTTGGTTTGGAGTGGTGGCTGCTGGCTAAAAAGTGGATGTAGATGTTCTAGGAAATATTTGTCTGTTCTTTAGTCCTAAAACTTTATTCCTAAATCATTGAAGAGTTCTTTATTCCTAAAACCTGATAAAATCAATCTGCTAAGGTTAAAGGTTGGGAAGTGAACCCGTCACACAAGCATACAACCATGGCAAGCATGAGAAAAAATATTCCCTCCTCTTCTTCCCAAGCTCCATGAAATTACTTATGTATTCAAAATGACTACCCACTGCAATAACACAGGGGATTGATCTCGTTGTCTCACAAACATTTTCATTGGCAGCAGAAACTGGTTCACATGCTCTAACTGTGGCACAAATGCTTTTTAATGAGATCAGCATAACCATAAATTAAACCACCATTCAGGATGTTTCAGAGAAGCAGCCTTTGGGGTGAGGCAGAAGGAAGAGATCCAGGGTAGATAAGAAAAAGAAAACAAAATGTATTGTCAAACTACACAATGTTTGGTTGCTCTCAGCTGACTCTCATTAGTTCTCTTGGCCTGATTTTAAAGTGACTTCGCATAAATATCTCTAGCAGAAAAACAAATGTCAGTTAGGCAGATAGAACCATTTATCTGAATAGCAGTAGAGCCTGGCTTCTAATTCTTTCAAATGAGAGAAGGAAAGCTGTCTTATGCTACCCATCCATGGTGCCACATGCAGTCTTAGCTAGCTGATTGTGATAACCTGCCTACACTGTGGAAATACAAGCTAACTTTGGTATCCATTTTATTGCATAAAGAACTCACAAGCTCATATAAACTCAGATTGTCTTCCAAGTGCAGTGAATTACGTGTAATTTTGACTGGCATTTTTGTCTGGTAATATTTACCTGTGTGCTTGCCTGCTAGTAGTAATTGGATTTAAATATTTACATTGAATTCTAATTGAATTTGGATATTTAAGTTATATTATGCAGACAAATACAGGCTGCGTACTCAAGTAAAATGATATCAAGCACAGCTTTCACAAATCTAGATGAAAACCTGTAAGTAATGTTTTAAAAGTACATGCTGTATGAATGACTGTGTAAGCATATTATGAAATTAAATTCTTTTAAAGTGGTTTTTTTTTTTCTCCTAACTCAGGAATAGTACATGCGGCTAGGAAGCTCACATCTAGATTCTTTCCTGTTTACCAATGAACATAAACTTCTATTTTGTTTCAGCTATAGAGACCCTACCACAGCAAGCTGTGGGATAGTACCGAAAGGAACTATGTATTGTTCCCTTTCAGGCATGGAACTTATTCACCCAAAAGCCTTCTGCGCCATTCAATCAGCTCCTTTCCTTCACCCTTCGTGGTTGATATTTAGGTGACTGGACTGAGCCTCACTTCTCTCCCCAGGGGCAGAACTTACAAAATCCAGGATCAGCCTGGGGAAGTACGTGTAATCTGTGACATTTCACTGTCTTCATGGCTTCTCTTTTTGCTTCAGGAGGAAAGTACATGTGATGGCTCTCCTCATAACAAGTTATTCTCTCCTCAATCCAGGTCATTTCTATTTGAAATGATACTTTGAAAAAAGCCAGAGCTTAGCCCTTTTCCTACCTTCTCTACCTCCCTACCTGCATGAAGATTAAGAACATGACATGAAAATCCCACTTTCCTCCAAATGAGTGCAGCCCTGACGTGCAGAAGTTGTAGAAGATAGTGTGAGATGCCAGTCTATCTTCCACCACTGTGTAAGCAAGACTATGTTCTGTTCTCAAAGCAACTGGCTACACCCAACTCCTCTGTTCCAAAAGTGGAGTCCCACCAGCACAGCCTAGAAACATGTTGTTTCCCACCAACATAATTTTCAGCTGCAAGGGTGACTGTCAGCCTTTCCCATCAGCATCTGCTCCTGTTAAACACTTCCCACCTAACTAGAATGACGAGGAGTTGGCAAACAAGGGGAAGGGAAAGGTAAGAAAATGGAACATACTCAATTCTAGTGAATTGTAAGTGTACAATTACACTTACAATTGTAAGTGTACCACAGCTGGTGTTGCTTGGTTGTATTCATACAAGTTTGTGTATCCAACACTACAGACTGGCAGATATTTCTAAAGAATTGGTTTGTCCAAAGAAGTTGAATTAAAAACCGGAGCTATCTTTAAAACCGATTGTGCAAGGTGAGATGCTAAAGGGTAAGAATATATTGTTTCATATCTTCAAAAGCTTTCAGCATTATGGCTGATTGTCTGGTGAGTGATGACTCTTGCCAAGTGCCGGCTTCAGCCCTAGGCTCAGGAGAAATCCACTAAAAATATTTTTCTATGTTGAATTCAGGCTGCCCGCTGTTGTCAGTACTGGATTAGTCACCATAATATGTTATTCTTCTTTTGGTCCACTGGCACAGGGCTTGATGGTATCAATATTAACCAAAATGCCCTAGGGCAAGAATAGAGGAACACAGACACGTTTACTTCAGCTGTTTACTGAGGAAACAGAAAAACTCAATGAGTTTTATTATCCATCAAGTAGCAATCTTTGGTGACAGCAGTCAGGCAAATTACCTTGAGTGTTTAGTGCCACTTTGTATTATTTAGATTTAATAAACCAATGAAGTTGTTTCCCCTTCTTATTTTGGAACACGCATTCAAATTGGAAGCCTTTTGATTCAAATATAACTATGCTTTCCAGAGAAACAAATGAGATATACAAAAAGATATAACATCTCTTTACATACCTAGGTGAATTTTCCCCTGGAAGAGGAGTGTTCTTGTTCCCTGCATCCAAAGGAGAGTTTCTGAATACGCAGGTGGATTCATTACAGTTCACAGACCTGACTCTTTCCAAAACAATCCCAGTGCCCTCTGTGATGAGTAAGGCCAAGCTAATATTGTTCAGTTCTTGTTTCTGAGGAGCACTGGTACACTGGCATACAGGACTGGCTGCTGTATACAATCTGTAAAGGGTTTTCAAACAGTGATAGATTTAATTATTGTCTATCAAGATTACTACAGCCTTTGTTTTAGCCATGGTATAGGACTTTTGTCTGTACAAGGTACAAATGAAAACACGGATTTGGTCCTTTTGAACTAGCAGTTGCCAGATATCTTAGGTTTCTTAGGAATCCTACAGTATTTGTTCTGAGGGGTTTTTTTTGTTTTCTTTCCCGAAACCCCAGCCTTTGGCCCCACAAGAAGGTGCTAGGTTTTAAGCTTTTATTAAAGCAAATGTTATCATTATTATTGTGCCGTAAATTTGAAAGTGCAACTGAAGTGTACCTGGAAGACTACAAATTCAGACACATGTAAATGTTGACAGTCACCACCCGCAAGTACATACCACGTACCTTTTGAAATAGTCCTGTGAATTTGTGACTTTTTCTTTGGATTGGGAGTATTGCATTTACACTCCTGAGAAGTCTGTAGTTTCTTTCACTTTTGAAGTAATGTGGCAACTAAAGCCAAGGATTTGTTGGGTAGATTACTAGTGAGAAAATGTGCAAGAGTTTGCAGGATAGCTCCTTCTTTATGAAAAGCAGAATCAAACTTCCTGAGCTGTAGAGAGTGTGAGCAGAGCCAAGGTTATCTTATTCGTTCCCTCTCCTACCCATCTGCATGGGCAAATAGTTCCTGTTCTACTCATCCCTGAGAGTCTGAAACTATTTCTCATAGTGGTAGCCTCCGAAGCCCCTCAGTCCCCCTCTGCCTCCCTCAGCTGCATCAATTTCATATTCCTCCACCTGCTGAGAACTCATCTCACAAATACAAAAGTAGCATCTTCCCCTTCTGTCACAGAAAAGGGAAAATTTTCCCTTTTCCTTTGCTCCATCTTCCCTTGTATCCAAACCTTGGAACACTACAAGGATAAGACTGGCTGTCCTGTGCATTCCCTCACGCACTACAGTCACCCGAACAGGCATATGTAGATGAAGGTAACTCATGTCATGCTATAATTAGGATTAATAAGTCGTTGCTTCACTTTCTAAGAATATTTGTGCAAAATCAAACCATCACCATAACTAGTGACTGGGTTTTCCTCTATTTGTCCCCACATTCTGATAATGTTGAGCAATACATGTTGATTTATAAATGTGCCATACTTATATCCCGTATTCTTTGTGACGTCTTGCTGTTTAAAGGATTGTTTACTTTGTCAAATCTAAACAAATGCCACAGCTGAACACACTCTTTCAAACTCCTTTATTCTGTCTCATTTAACATAATGACAAACTGCTTATTACTAATAAATAACCATTTTTTCTTCATTTCACACATACATGCTTAGAACAATCTGCTTGTTTCCATTAAAATGATTCTGAAGCTTCCTATACAGTAAATCTCAGAAGACTGGACATGACAATTGTAGACCTGACTGTTACAGACATGGCCTTTCTTCTGCCTTTCTACTAGTCTCTTCCCCAGTGACTCCAGGCACCGAGTGTTACAGGACTGGATAGGGAATACCTCATTCTTAGTTGACTCATTCTTACACTTGGCACCCCACAACTGGCTGCCACCACCACCAATGCTCATGATCTGCTTGTCTCAAAGGGTCTTGACACCTTTGCAGCATTCACAGTGAATAACAGATTGTGTACACTTAAGTTATTCCTCTATTCTTATGATTAAGCTACTCCCTGATTCTAAGGGGCTGACTAAACCTCATCTACTTATGCTGACACTGTTGTCAGCTAGGCTTAACTTAGTTAACTCCTATATTCACGTGCATACTTCAGTCATTCAGCACATTTTGAATACTTTTTCTTATTGCTTTTCTTCTTACACTTTTTTACTTTTTACTAAATTTTTCACTGTAAAAGTATCCTGCAAAAAGATTGAGTTCAAGTTTAGCTTAAAAATAAGCTCCTGTGGGCAACACATAGTATGGAACTAGTTGCCAGCTAGTATACCTGGTGATGCCTCCACAAACTCAAACAGCAGTGACCAATTTCACCTGCTAAGTTGCACCAAAACAACTATACGTGGAACTAGTATAGATTACAAATTATAAGATGATCACTTTAGGCAGCTCAACCAGGGAAAACAAACAAACAAACAAACAAACAAACAAACCAACCTCCACAACAAACCCCAAAACCTTAAACCAGCACAATTTAATACATGGTTAACATATAATTTGGTAATGTGGCATCATAACAACAAATAATTATTTGAGACTTGCCCATGTATTACTTGAAAAAGTTCAAAAGTAATTCCATAGACTCAAAAAAGAAAAAATAGAGAAAGCAAAAAAACTCCTTCGGTCTGCTTCTCTCTTGTATTGCAGTTTGTACAGACATTTATATATGTACAAAATGCTCACCCATCTCTGACTATAGTAGTAAGGATTTTGTGTCATCCCAGAGAGGATGTCCCAGAGAGGGCCTGGGACACAGCAGTGGGACAATCAGCTTGAATATGAACAGACCCCAGTGACAACACCCAAATCAATTATTTCAAGAGAGCACCCCTCATCTTTCAGTCATGTCATGCTCTTTCAGGAGAGACCCCGGACACAAGGACTATGTACAGTTGAACACATCCTAATATTCAGAGCAAAATCTTACGTTTGTGCATGTCAATAGTGAAAAGCTGAATAGTTCAGTTCACAGTGGCTACCTGGGCTAGGGATAAGAGTATAACTGTATTCCAGATGTGGGATTAATTCTTGAATGAACAATGAGAACATTTGCAGTAGCAACAATTTGGAATACTCCTACTGCCAATTTATAAAGCATAGGCTGCAGCAGAGAGCCAAAAAAGAATCAAAATAAAAACAGCAGGAGGAGAGAAGTTCTTGAGAAATAAAAAAGCATGCAATCCTTTCTGAAAGAGAATTTTTCCCCTGAAGAGGATTAAATTTCCCCTGTGGTTCCTACTTACACATAAACTGTAATTCCACCTGCAAGTCTTCAGTTCTATGTCTGTGTTTCTCCGCAAAAGAGACTACCATTTGTGCCAGCAAGTACTAGCTAACGATACAGAGAGATTCCCAATAGATGACTAGTCCAAGAACACTATATCTAAGACTACTGAAGTTCAATTCAATCTAGTCTGATTTGGTCAATAATATGAAAACGAGCCCTCTGACAAACAGCTAAACTGATTCGATGCCTTTTGAGAGACTCAGGAAAAGTAAATATATCCTCCTTGGATGCCTTCTTCAGACCCCTATATATACCCAGAGTTTCTCCATGTAATCAATAACAGATGCAGGTAATACGCTGCTTTAGCCATTCTCTACAATTAGCCTTTGGATACCTGCCTACAGTAGTAATCTTGATAATCACAGTTGACATTTCACTGTGTGCCTAAATCAGATGAGCTGTTTTTTGTAGCTGAAAAAAATAATCTCTGCATTCCTGGATGTAGAATTGTTTGATAGGTCTTTTTTATCACTTAGTCTATGGTGAGTTTTATCTAAGATTAGCATCTTGTAAAAGATGACATGCATGTTTTACAGCCATGGACAAACATCAAGGCCTCTATCAATAGTGCTTTTTTAGCAATGAGCTTTTGCTAGTATCCCCAATGCACAAGGGTCTGCTATCTAGTTGTGACCTTACTTTTACAGAGACTCATCTAGTGAGTGTTCATGGATAATTTAATTCTGAACTTGCTGACACCTAATTAGTGCTCTGTATCAGATCTGCCATTCATATTGTGTTAGCTGAGCATGTGCTATCCTTGAGTACACAGGGACACATAGTCTTTTTGAAGACTCAAATAATTATCCTCAGTGGAAATTTTATGGAAGGCAATACTTGGAAAGAAGACTAGACCCCAGGCAAGAATTTCCTTTTGACAGTTTGACTTTTGTTATGTTTTGTTTTGTTTCTACCAGACAAAAATAATGTGGTTGTCCTTGATCTCAGGCTTCCCAGTGTGAGTACAGAGGCTGACTTGCCTCCTGGCTGCCACTGAGATTTGGGACCTAAATGTAGTTCCTTGCAACAACTTCCTTACCTTGGCATTACTCCGCACTGTGTCTTGTATTACACCTGTATTTTCATGATTGATTCAGATGAATTGTTTCTTAACTCATCTGAGGAACATGGGTTCCTACACAAACAAAATGGTATGAGATATTACTGGATTTGTCTCTATCATCACTGCAAAGCATGGACTCAGATACAGTAATCTCCATCTCTGCTGCTCCTAGAGAGGATGGGCTAATGCACAGGCTAGGAGATCTGTGATTACCCATTGTCCTCAGCCCTTTTATTCTAAAAAAACCCACAAGACAATGTGAGGCAAGCATGTAAAAATTAGTTCAGTGAATTTAGTCCTGTTTTCAAAAGGAAGGGAGAAACATAATTTTGTATTTTAATTTATTTAGATGCATTTGTATGTTCTTTCTCCTCAGATAAATGGTGTCAAACAACCATTCATGTAATGTACTTTAGTCCCATACTGTAGCTATTTGCAGTGACTAATATCTTGTTGCCCATCACCTAAGCTATTACAATGCCAGATATGCTAATTAAGTCCTTGAATGTGCAGTACAAAATGTGCTTGGCTTGAAACCATTCTTTAGACAAGTAAAGCATGTTTTTTTTTTCCCTGGCAGTTTAATTGCACGACTGTCAGCTGGATCACAGCAAACATCTTTTCCTTCCTCATCTTTCATACCCTAGTCTGTCTTCTTGCAGTGTGCTTGCAATTGCTAAGTAGGGGGAAAAAAAAAAAAGAAAGGAGAGAACATTTACAGTTTACAAAGCTACATATGTGGTCTTCTAAATACATGTATAAATATACGTGAGTAACATAGTCTTTAGGAAAAGGAAAGAAATGAGAAGCCATTGAAAATAAGCCCAACTTCCATGAGCATTGTTGGTATGTCCATCCTATGGAGTTGTACAAAGACCATTGACATAAAAGGGAATATTTACACTGACAGTGGTAGTGTTTGATCCGCCTACATAAAGACGAGATATGTTGCATCCACCTGTGTGAAGGCCTCCCACAGTATTTAAGAACTATTTTGCAAGTGGGTAGGGATGGAGGTCAACTGAATGGCTGGCTGTTCAAGTGTCATCAAGAAACACCACAGAGGCTAGACCAGGAAGATGGATCGTGGAATGGCAAGGGCAAATATCAAATATTGGCAGGGTGGAGTAATCCAAAAAGTTCCTCTTTTTTTATAAATATTTTAAAATATAGACTCACTAGTTCAAAATATCTAGCTCTTGTAATTTTAGATGCTCAGGATAATAGTTTTAACTCCAAACAATGCACTTCTGCTATTTTAAAATTATTTTTGGTTTAGGAGAAATCCTACTTTACCTTTGAAAAACAGCCTTTCCTCTCTTCCCTACCTCCCTTACTCCTCCAGTTAAAAATAGGAAGTCCTCAGAGTTCAACCTCAGCTTAAGGTAAGAGTCATTGCCTACTTCTACATCTCTGTGTTAGCAAACTACCAAGACCAAGGCCAAGTTCTTCATCCACTTTACCTACCTCCAGGAGCACCCTTGGTCCACATGAAAACATTCTCCATGTGCAAAATACCTAAAATGTTTTTTACTCTTTGTCTGCCCTCAACAGTCTCCATCTAAACTCTCTGTCTGTGTGCTGCTGCCCTGTGGCCAACTCCAGGAGGACAAGACAGTCTGGCATGCGTTCCTGCTAGAAAAGACCATTGATGAGGGCTGAAAAGACAGATGTAATCTTCCAAAATTCAAACCGAGCATCAGTTGCCAATAAGGTCAATATGGACATGAGATGCCAGCTATCCAGGGTATGCTAGGTGTTCAAATTGCTTTGGAGACCAGCTATCTCAGATGTAATGTGAAGATAGACTTGACACCTTCTCTATCTTGTTTATGAATGCAGAGGCCAAGAAAGCTCTTAATATTTATGCATAAGAAATGTATTTTAAATTACATCATTTTCTTCATTTCACTCTGCTTCTGTGTTGAGATAGGAAGGATCTTTGCATCTTGTTTCTTAAGAGTATTAGCATCTCTGCAGCCAGACTGAATCCTCTCAGTTGTTGCTCATATCCTCTGTAAGGTACAATGTGGTCTTGTGTGGAATTTAAATATTCAGTGTAAAACTCAAAGTAAGCTTTGATTGAATCATAGAATCATAGAATAATGCAGGTTTGAAGGGACCTCTAAAGATCATCTGGTCCAGCCTTTCATGGGAAAGGGAGCCTAGATGGGATTATCTAGCACCCTATCCAATTGCATCTTGAAAACCTCCAGCAATGGGGACTCTACCACATCCCTGAGGAGGTTGTTCCAGTGAATGATTGTTCTTACTGTAAAAAAATTTATTTCTTACGTTGAGATGAAACCTCTCCCAGTGTAACTTGTACCCATTGCCCCTTGTCTTCTCTATGTGGCTCCTTGTAAAGAAAGAGCCTCCATCCTCTTTGTAGCCACCCTTTAAGTATTGGAATACTGTGATTGGTGTTTAGTTATTAACACTGTTCTTTTTGAGAATTTGTTATATGTACCATATCTTTATGACATTTGAAAAAGTATCAGCCTTTCAATCTCACCAGAGATTTCCTAAGCATCCAGATAAAATTTAAGAAAGATTACAAAATAGTTTATTATAACTCAATGGCAAGACAAAAATCACTCAAACCTTGAAACTGTGCATAGAGAGGAGTGTTACTCTTTTGTGTGCATGGAAAACTTAAAAAACATTATGTTGCTGAAATGCTTCACCCCGTGCTACAACCGATACCTGCAATTTCTTAAACTTTCTTCTCAAAACAATCAAAATCATTCTGTAGCTTTTATTTAGTCATGTTGCTATAATGGTAAAATTCTAGTCTGCTCATAATACCAAAATACAGACCTCAGCCTTGGATATTTAACATGGAAAAACACAGACTGATGTTAGGTCTTAATTGTAACTAAATGAAAGGTCTTGGGAAAGGATTATAAAAATCATATATCATTATAGACACAGCCCCTTCATGCCTGCAAAAACATCTTGGAATAACAGTAATGTAAAAACAGCAACAAGTAATGGGGAGAAGACTATGACTTGCCACTGAGCCTGTAAACCCATCAGTTGGCAGACATAACCATAAGGAGTACATGGAATTGTATTCCAACTGACTACAGGAGATGAGCAACACTAATTTTTCTGCAATAACCTCTGAAAAATAATCCTTTCCCTTCAGCCAGACCCAGCATAACCGAACCAGCTATTTAAAAATCATGACAGCACCTTAAATATCTTGTTGCTTTTTAAAGGAGATGGAGGGATTGCTAGAAGAAGTAATATATTTTATTAGGCCAACACATGTAGATGAGATTGTTATCTGTTTTTGTGACTTTTTCATTTGTCTATGATTTTAAGCCTTCAAGGCTTATATTCTATATTTTTTCTGCATTCAGGAATGTTTGGGGTTTTTTAATGAAACAGATTTTTTCTGTCCTCAGCACTCTCGGGTGGATCCCATCCAATAATAATTGGAATAACATTTTCTTATGTATTTTACAGAAAGTTAGAATAACACTATCCTTCATATACTTCACCGAAAGAGAAAATAGGAAAACAATTAGCATGGCTGAAAGCACACACAAAATAGAAACCCCAGTGTTTCCTATTAAAAACACATCTGTACCTGTAAACTAGCATGCAGTGTGCAAGGACCTAGACAGATTTTTCACAGCAATCTGAAATAAAATATGACAATCTGAAGGTTTCTGAGGTTTTTTTAACCTAATTCCAATGGTATTCTACAGTTCAAGGGTTACTTTTCAGTGCACCTTTTTACGTATGGTGTCTAACATTCGTTACACTGTAATAAGAAAGCAGTGGTTTTCAATCCAGGATTTTTCATCTGAGGTCTACCTTGCCAGTCCAAGGATCTCTATGTCCTTTGTTTGTCTGTGTGGAAAGGACAAAGTGACTGCAGCCTTGCTGTACCAAAGCCTACCCTTCCCCAGCTCATGTGCCGCCCCTGCCACACACACGCATGCACAAGGCCATCACCAGGCTGACAGCCCCTGTACTCTGGATCACTGCAAATTCCATCTATAACTTTACTGAAGGGCTCATAGATATCTTCTGAAGTGTGTGTTTCTTTGAAGTCTGTGTGTCTGTCTTATACGCTGAATGCCGATAGATTGATAGTACACATCTTGCCTCAGGCACTTCTCGTGTTGTCTTCGGCTAGCCAACAGCTTAGCGGTACGCTAGGAGTTCTCTCAACTGACAGCCTGACAAAATCCACAAAAGCAAAGGAACTACATAATGCCATGTAGCAGGGGGGTGGAGGGAAGCAGGGTGGGAAACGGCTCTTGTCACCACTTTCCCTTTCAGTAGCCATCCCCTGCAAACCACATGAGCAGTGGCTGGGGGGGGGGGGACACTCGTCGTTCAAAACAGCTATGACTGTACAGCTGCACAGCAAAGCTAGATAGATGAAGCCTGCACCCAACCCAGAAGCCTCACATTTTAAATACTTCCAGTTTCACCCAGAATCTTTCTTTTAATGTGAAACGGCAAAAGATCTAAAAAATTTAAAAAAGCCTCAAAAAGGAGGTTATAGGATATGTTTCTTATTCACTTGTAATCAATTAGACTTTAGATTTCTGTTGAGTCTCTCTCAAGCTCCTGAATTCCAGAGATAAAATGCTGGGTTAATAGAGGAAAAAAAAATGCCAGAGGCTAAAATCAAGGAATAAAGAGATAAAAGGTGCTGCAGTGTGGTTGCCCTGATACATTTTGTGTTGTAAATTAACACGTGTCAATCAGAATAAGAGAAGATTGTTATTTCTGCTTCTGCCATTGTTAAGCTCTGCTAAGAAAATGCAAAGCGTGAGCCCCATGCTTTCAACATTGGAGGTGTGACTCGTTAGAGGAACTTTCACATTTGGCACTTTAGTTTGCTACAGTGTCATCCTGGGAAGTTTCCCATTGTGTACTTTCAAAAAGATGATTGTCAGATGAAGAAGAACAAAGAATAAGCTTCAGCTAATGACTGTTCACACAGTCAAACAATAGGCTTGACTATAATCCAAGGGAAGAGGTAAGAAGAAATGAGCTTGCATTAATATAATTTCTTTTAAGGTTCTGCAGAAGGCTGATCTATGTAGAATTGTTTTCTGTTTACATGAAGGCCCATGTCTCAGAAAAAGCCAGGCACTGCATCGGTGAGTCAGTGGTCAACTAAGTTAACTCTCTGCAGGTTTTGGAGCACTGCATTGCCAGATGTGTCAAAGAAAATCCTTCATTGCATCCAAGTGCTGCTCAAGTGTAAAATTCTGGGAGTCAATTCTCTTCATCTTTGTTTGCTCCATAGTGACGTTAAAGCAGCCAGAAGCACTGGAACAGATGAGGCATGTTTTTCTCACAGCCTTTGGCCACTTCTTGAGCACCTTCCACCCTGAAAAGTATTCCATGTGGAAGATGAAGAGTGACTGGCAAGCAGTTAAAATGTCATATCTCAGATAAGCTCCTCTCTTATTGAGGCAGTTCGCTGCTAAACAAAGATAGGATTTTGCCATATCTGAATCATACAAAGGGCATGTGTTAGTAATAAGATCCTGTCTATCTTCCCCATCTACACTGGAAGCACTTATCTTAGCATGCAGAAACTGTGCTAGATGTTGCCTGACCCTTCTCCAATTGGAGAAGGTGTTTGATTTTTGCCCAGGTTTGTTTCTGTCCTTGTAAATAGAAGGTCTACCTTTACCCACATCTCTTTTGTGTATCATGAAAACATGGTATAGACTTGACTGAGAAGGAGTAACAACTATGATAATAAATGAGGAATGAAGATCAAGAAAACAGCAAGAAAAAATGATATGAATCAACACTGGGAATAGGTGGAAAATAAAGAGCCTAGAAGAATGGATAGGCAAAATGCAACTACCTTGTACAGGAAGGCTTTCATCATGTGAAAGAAGTGCTTGAATCAGATTAACCTAATTCTCTCATCGGAAAAGGTCCTTTGTACCTCTCCTCAGTAGCTGTCTCCCTGCAGGACCTTAGGGAGCTGTGACACAGGAGAGTCCTCTCTATTCATAGGACTCTACGACACAGGCCAAAGTTCACCAGTAATCTGAGCAGTTTAACAAAGAAAATGGATAACTTTCCAAAACAAATTGTTAACAGCAATGAGGAGAGGTGCTTATGAGCAACACAGGCATATCATTGACAGTGGATCACCTTCAAGACAACCCTTTCTAAAATTATGATTTGATGTCAGTGTTGTTCTACATGTAGCATGTCTAAGTTACTTCTATTTCTCCTATTCTCTAAAGAAAAATTCCGGCAACAAAGTCTTCAGTAAAATTTTGAGTTTTAACGGTTCCAGTCCAATCTTGCCCCTCTAGCAGATTGATGAAGAACATTTTAACATCCTTCCCTGCTGGTTTGCTGTAGATTACTTTTGTGGTGGTTATTACCATTTTGCTTTAAAATCAAGTGGTAATGGCAATGCAAAAAAAACCCCTCAACATCACTTTTATGATGTCAGTTTCTACTGGTTTCTGTGTTGTCAGTTTTACAGTTTGATTGTTGTGATCCTAAAAATAAACCTGGGGTTTGGGATTGGGCTTTTAATTTTCATTTTCTTTTTCAAATAGTATCATGAAACCAAGCTCTCTTCCATAGCCCACGCAAATCCACTGACTAGAGTGAACATTGGCTACAAGTCATGGTAGAATTTAACCCGCAAAGATGAAGACCACATACTATGTATCTTAGCTAAAATGTTTTTATTTGACAGCTCCTGCAGAAACTTTCTTTGCTAGAGGTCAAACAATACAGTTAGTAAAAACTGATCTGAAAATTATCTGCATAATTAGCAGTTTGAGTGTTACAAATAATGATTAATTTCCAACAAAAATAGCTTTAATTGACATGAATTTCCATAATCCTCTGTAAGAAAATACAAAACTGACAGGACTAGAAGCTGACAAGTGACTGAGAAGGATGGGCAGAAAAGTCTAAGGAAAAGGTACTTACCCATCAATAGCTTGAGAGTGCTAATCATTACAATAGAATCACAGAATCATAGAATCATTTAGGTTGAAAAGGACCTTTAAGATCATCATCAAGTCCAACTGTTAACCTAACACTGCCAAGTCCACCACTAAACTATGTCCCTAAGCGCCACATCTACACATCTTTTAAATACCTTCAGGGATGGTGACTGAACCATTTCCCTGGGCAGCCTGTTCCAATGTTTGACAACCCTTTCGGTGAAGAAATTTTTCCTAATATCCAATCTAAACCTCCCCTGGCACAACTTGAGTCCATTTCCTCTTGTCCTATTGCTAGTTACTTGGGAGAAGAGACCGACATCCACCTTGCTACAACCTCCTTTCAGGTAGTTGTGGCGAGTGATAAGGTCTCCCCTGAGCCTCCATCACACAAACCTTCACTTTGCCAGTCTGGGAACTACCAGACATGGACTTCACTAACTTTTTTTCCCTTTTTACTGTTAGTCACCTCTAAGTAAATGTTCTCTCAGTTACCAGTTCCAGGATGCAGACCCTAAAAGGCTTCCACTGGAGGTGCAAATCCCTGCACGGTAAGTTTAAGCCAGCAGGCTTGTCTTTCTTACGTCCTTTTTACACTCCAGGTGACCTTGAGAATCACCTGCCTTAGCAACTTAAAACCACAGCTCTAACTATATTGGGGAATTCTAGAATAATTAGTCCAGAAGGAAATCGTGGAGGTCTTCTGGTCCAAAACCCCTCTCACAGGAAGGCCAACTTTGAAGTCAGTTCCAACTTTCAAGTTAGATCCTGGTGCTCATGGTCACATCCAGCTGGAGATCCTTCTCCCTGTTGACTTAAGGATGTAAGCATGCAATTTAGGGTCAGGTCAGCTTAAGAAAGTGGCTGCTCAAGGCTAAGTCACAGTGTTTCTTCTGCAGACCATCAGAAACACTGTTTTGCATTGCTGTAGCAAGTCAGGTCCAGCAGAAACACATAAAACAGAATACTCCATCTCAAATGCAACTTCCTGTGCAGCTTGCAAATTCAAAGAAGTTATAGCCATTATAATTACAGGAATTAAAAACATTGGAAGCGACTTTTGGATGTGACATAGACCAACTCTTGCTCAAAGCATGATTTCACCATGCCTGTGCTAGATGGCTTCAGCTCTTTCAGTAGCAGGGGCAAGGGGAAGGGAGATGGGACAGAGCTAAAGTATCACCCACTCTTTCCCTCCTGGGCACTTTACTCCCTTATTTCTGTCTTTAAAGTCAATTTCTGGACTCACTTAAGTGTAGAAAATGAAAATTTATCCAATCTTTGTGTGAAGACAAATGAAGGCCCCAGCTTCGTCCCAGAATGCCTGTTGCTTTCCCTGCAAAGCCTAAGGAGAATCTGAAGGAATATAGGTAAAAATCATAGTTCCATGATGATTTACAGTATTTTACTAGGATGTCAATCACTAAACCAAAAAATTTGCCTAGAGACTAGACACTGAAAAACATAGTGACATACGCTGGAGTTTACCCCAAGACAACCCGAAGTTGCAACATTCAAAACGTGGAGACATGGGTGTTGAAATTTAAATTGCCAAATATGAACTTTCTTCCACTGCTTTGATTTCAGTTCTATTTTCTTTTCAAATTCTGATTTCAATGTGGCAGAAATTTCATGGAAAACAGCAGTTTTCTTAAAATGTTGTATATAGTTTATAACAAACACATCCTGAGTTGCTCTTGCACTTTCCTAGCATTAGGGACAGAAATTTTGAAAAACAGTGGTCTTAACACCAAAGTCTAAATTTCATTATACAATGATTTTAGATCTGGATTGTTGTTTTAGCTCTAATGCAACTGTGGATTCTAATATTGATTTCTTGGCCCAACATTTGGGAACTATTTGACCAGATTCCCTGGCAAAACAAATAGGCAAACCTAGCTGAAGTCAGTGATATTATGTGAAGTGACACCACGTAAAAGTTGCTGGCAGCAATGAAGCTGTTCTTGATTGCTTATGTTTTCCAAAGAACTGAAAATCAAGGGAAAACAGATATCTCATTTCATGAGGCATCTATATTTTCCCTTGGACAAAGCAGCAGCTTTTTAGACAGAAGAGAAAAAAATTATGAAATATGAAAATGAAATCACACAAGCAAACAAAATTGAAAATAAAAAATCTGTGTGTGCAGGTGTTTAGAGGTTTACAAAGTATTTCCTTAAAAATAATATATATAAATATATATAAAATTTTTTTATACATTTATTTGTTTGTTTATTTATTATATATGGGGTTTTGGTGTTCCTTCAAGACTTGCCAGTACTGTTTTCTGTTGTTTTCCCTTTAAAGT
>NW_008796213.1:1940679-1989633 GCF_000699145.1 Aptenodytes forsteri | reverse complement strand
CCCTCGAGCAGATCAACACTCCCGCCCAGCTTGGTGTCATCTGCAAACTTACTGAGGGTGCACTCAATCCCCTCATCCAGATCATCAATAAAGATATTAAACAAGACCGTGAGGCATCTATATTTTCCCTTGGACAAAGCAGCAGCTTTTTAAAGACAGAAGAAAAAAATTATGAAATATGAAAATGAAATCACACAAGCAAACAAAATTGAAAATAAAAAATCTGTGTGTGCAGGTGTTTAGAGGTTTACAAAGTATTTCCTTAAAAATAATATATATAAATATATATAAAATGTAGGTTCCTTGGCTATTTTTATAATAAATTAAATAAATATTATATACGTCTTATATAAAATAAAGTAAGCCTTTAAAACACAAGACCCAGAGGTATAAGCATAATAGCAAGTCAGCTTTTAAAAGAACTCTCTCCTCAAGTTAACTACTTTCAAGTACAATGGTTTAATTTACACACAGAAGGACCCTTTAGGGAAGAAAAATCTTGTAGAAGCTGACTGGATAGATACTTTGTTCTTTCTCTTTTACTTCCCCATGGAATTACAGATTTATTTTCTGCAGAGTGAATACACTTTTATGAAGTTTTCTTGTGTTAAATTGATTTCTTTAAGACTAAACAGCAGTTTTTAAAGAACAGACTTTGAAATATAACTTTCCCCCTCTCAGCCGGACATTTTATATTAATGTGCCCTGAAAAAAACCTGTTAATAAGGATTGATTTTTCACTTCAGTAAGCCAGGTAAGAGAAATCTCAAGTCGATAAAGGTGGTCTGTAAGATGCAGTCAATGAGAAACAGCATGTAAGAGCCCCACCCAGGGGTATGTGCCGCCTTGGCACTGGAGGAAAATATAGTTGCATTTATATGATAACCTACTCAGTGGGAACAATGCAAGCTGCGTGCCTCTGACATTGCATCTTGTGCTTTCTTAAGCTGGGCCCTGCATATGGTGGATGAAACCTCTCAACAGCTACATGGATTATACATACGAATAAGCATCGATCTGTATATATGCAAATACGTATGTATTTTATATATACACATATATGTATGTGCAGCTGAAAAGGTAGAGCATTTTCTGATGGTTATTGATTTATGGTGCCAAGAGTCTCTTGATGATTGTAAGAAAGCTAATTAATAGCAGACCAGAGCATTTTTCTCCCACCTACCTGGTCCCATCTGATAACACTGCCTGCTCTTCTGAGACAATTGTGCTCACATTTACCTGGAGATCAATGCTCTATTATGAATTTAACACCACGTGTGATCTTTCCAGGACCACTGAAGTGATCAGTAGGAGCCTGGCATGGGTGGCGGAGATGGTAACCATTCACTCTTTGTGTCATTTGGGAAGGTAGATATTAACACCTAGAGATGAGTGGTGCCAGGTGGCCCACCCTGTGCCTGGCGGACAACGTGGCCACAGGCAGTAGCTCCTACTCATGTGCACTGGATGTTTCTGTTGCCCATTTTCTAACAGGATTCAGAGCTCTGAGGTGAGACATCACTGCCCAGTACATCAGTGGTCTGAACTGGAGCCTCAGGACAAATTCTTGAGTAACTGTAAGTATATCTTTGCAAGTCACCGGCTAACATTACACAGGCAGAACTAGCATATTTCACTGCTTTATTTTAAAGATGATTCTAATACCTACTGAAAAAATGTTTTATTTTGCCTGTCTCCTTGCTTTACCAATAAAAATGTCTAAAAACTTTTCATCATCTTTGTGTTAGCAATCCATATACACATACAGATGGGCAATTTTACTGCAGACAGTAACTTTTCCCATAATGGGGCTACATATTCTTCCATTGTCTCTCGCTAAGCGCTAACGGTTTTAACAGTTTTAATATAAACCTGCAATAGCTACAATTTCTATAATATTTGTAATTTCCCTGTGTTTTCTGAATGGCACATATTTTTGAGTTTATTATCTAATTATTTCTGGAATAAATATATATAATTTTTGTTTTACTTGATCTGCATGTGAGCACTTTCTTATGCATGTTTGTACAAGCAACTAAAATGTATGCTGTCTTCTCTAGTAGCCAACACCCCAAAGTGCACTGAGATCTATAGGAAACCAGGGAAAACTGCTATTAAGAAAAGAATTACTATAAAAAGAGGACAGCTGATCTGGTGCACAATTTTTCTAGTCAAACTGTTCCGTATTAATACTTACAAATCTTTTGGGATATGATTAAGATTACACATTTGCTTGATATCAAAGGACAATTAGTAAAGCTACATCACGAAGCTCAAACCCTGACCCCGTAGCCAATAATCACCGTATCTAATTGCTAAACAGGCTTCTCCAGACATGCCAGACTAATTTTCTGCTTGCTGTCCCTCATAATTTCCCCACTGAGTGGTTCCATTGTTAGAAACTGGGGTCTTCGGTGCCGTTCTTCTGTCCTTATTGTTTCTCAGTTTGGATACCCAAACTGCCAGTAACCATTGGGGAAAAAAGTAGGAAAAAAAGTCTACATGGAAGTAATTGTGGTAATGAGTCTCAGCCACAGAAAGAGGAGAGCACAGACAGAACACAACCACCGAGTATAGTTCACAGGACACACAGAGAGAAAATATAGTTGCTGAAAACACAGTGTACGACTCTTCTGCTACCATGCTCAGTGCTCCTCTGACGACTGGCGATCTGGCATATTTTCAAAGCTTCTCCAGACTGTTTTACTTTCCTCTAGTTCCTTTTTAGGTCTTGCTATATAGACACTGTGAGAAAAGTCTACAACGTGTTAGCTCACTTTCTACTGCTGTGATCATCTTGGAGTGAACAGTATGTTCCTCAGTCTTTAGGTAAGCTAAAGCTCTGTGTGATGTCTTCTACACAGAATGGTATAATGGTCTTCTGTAAGGACTGGATGCAATCTGACTTTGGCCATATTGCCTTGCTTCTCCAAGCTATAAAATAAATAAGCAACCAATAAATAATAGAATATATAACATTAAAGACTAGATAGACTAAAGAATGAAATAAGCAGATGACTAGGCATTTTAAGCAATGAGAAATGTTGTGCAATTATATGTTAGTTATGATGGTTTGAATCACTGTATAGTATGATAAAAAAAACAGATAAATTAGTTTTCAGTATGTGTAATTCATAGCATTATAGTAATTCCTTTAAAAATACTTAATTTCAGGGGAAAAAAAAGAAAAGTTACTAGTCAGGCACATCATCTGTTTCTGATTTAAAATTAGACCAGAAATTACTGTCTCCTGAAAAATAAATGGTGGAGTTCTGAAAATAGAGAACCGTTTCATTCTGACATTATCACAATTAAACTTATTCCTTCATTTTAAAACAGCGTACTATAATTAACCAATATTGCATTTAAAAAAAAAATAATTGAACACCTAAAATAAAAAAATATTCTGTTTCAGATACAAAAAAAAGGAGTTATTCACATTTTTGCAAAATGAAATATTAGGCAAGGTTTCATCCTTCTAATAATAGTAAGTATATTTTTCTTCTGTTTTTTTTTGTTGAGTCACTGATTGATCCACCATTTGCTCGGTTCCAGTTACACATCAGTTATGCAGTTACACATTCTGCCTCTGATCCGTGGAAATTACTTGTCCTTAGCCATTAATTTCAGGCTCTGCCTTTTTCTTAAGTTGCAAAAGTTCACATTTTTAAGCTGTGAAGATTCAGAGACCAGTCACAGTCAACAATTACAGATAGTTGTGAATAACATGATGAAGCAACTCAGGTCATATATTGAAGCAAATAATTTAGAATGCTTAATTCATTCATAAATGCAGCCTCTTTTCCTGCTTCCACACACCTCCCACTTGGCATATCTGCCTGTATGCACTAGAGTAGTTCCTGCCACTACAGGGGACTACCAACACCATAAATAAATAAATACCTAGCAACGTTCATGTAGACATTGTTTAAGAGTTATTAACTGCAGGTCTTGGAAGCATAAAGTGCAGTTATATAATAGAAAGGCATCAGAAAAAATTAAAACTGTGAAGTGGAAATGTAGCATAATCTGGCAGAACGAACACACAAAAAAAAAGCAGCCCATGTTCTGCCCCTGCCATGTATTCCTTTGGGTCATCAGGCACTTTGCCTTTAGCATCTCAGTTCCCCAGAATGCCATGTGGGCAGTAATACTTGTACCTCTCCCTCTTTAATCACTGCTTTTAGGACTCACCAGCTTCAGCAGTTTTTGAGCATTTGCACATATAAACTCTTATTGAATCAAAGAGCCCTTCTTGTTCTCATTAACTGGTAAGCCTCTTATTGACTTCACCATAAGAAAAGGCAGTTCCTAAAGATTTATCACAATAATGGCAACACTTTATCCACTCAATATCCATTTTCTAATTCTATATGACCTCAGAAATCTCAGTGGGTGCCAAGTTACTCACACTTATAAAAATGAAGCCCTTCTGAACTTGGACTTATGTCAGACAGGATGACAGCAACTTCAAAGGTTGTCTTGCCCATCACCTTTCCCCACAACACGACTAACCATACCTGTCAGATATTTGTCTAGCCTGTTTTTAAAAGACTCTGGGGTAGGATTTCATGACATCCTCAAGCAATTTTCTCCAAAGCTTCACTTTTCTTACAATTATAAAGTCATTCTAATGTTTAACCTAAATGTCCCTTTCCTGGAATTGGCACATTCTTTTTGTTTAATTCAAATGGACACAGAGAAAAGGTTATTCCATTCTTCTCAGCAGACTCCTTTTCAGGTATTTAAGACTGCCAGAATTTCCCTGTTTAGCTTTTCTTTGTTCTAGGCTCAGCCACACACTTCTTTCAATCTTTCTTCACAGGTCATATTATAACCTGACCTGTCCTCACTATCATTGTCTTCTCTGGACTGCCTCCGATTAGTTCAGTTTGTCAAGAAAGAAGGGTGGTGCCAAAACCGGTCTCCTCCACTGGAGCTCTTACCAGCACTGCTGAGCAGACACAGAGCTTTTGGGTGCCCAAGGAGGGATCATGGTGTGATTATGGACTTCTACAGAAGCAAGGTGGCAACTGAGCAAGAGTCCCCCAGTGGCCAAGTGTGTGTTAACAATTAGCATGGTGCAATAGGAGAGAATCTGAAGCTGAGGACTCAGTGTCCACACTGTATGTTCTCAGGGGCATTACTTCAGGTTAGCTCTAGTCTGGTCTCAGGTACTCAATGCCCATCAGTAATTGCAAAAAATGCAATCTTGGAGCACATGTCCTGGTTTAGTGTCATCCAAAAGTGATCCAGTTCTCCTGCTCTATAGCTGCTCCATGATGCAAGCAGACATACAGTAACTGGAGACATCTGGGGCATGTACTTTAAAACATCTGAACAAAAATGTAATGTTAAATACATCCAGTGATCTTTTTTGGATGTGCGTTAGGGTTCTTATAATAAGTGTCCACTATGGCTTTCAAAACCCTCATTCCAGACCTCAGTGTAAAGGCTGATTGCCCCAGCCTGAAAAGCTTGAAGCAGGTGAATCAAACCAGCAACGGAGCATGCTCAGAGAGACACATGCAGAAGGTTAGATTTCCACGTCTTTTCCTGAGTGAAGGGGAAGGGCTGGAAGGGGAAACTAGGCTCATTGGTAGCTTTGTTATGCTTTATAGTGGTTTCTGTGGTTTTTGCTAGATTTCTTTTAAGCATCAGAAGGCCAAATGTTAACTGCAATCAAACTAAAATGTGTTGTAGATATTTTGCATAAGAACTGTTTTGATATTCTAGTGTAGCTTTAAAAGACTTTTCAGGCTTTTAAAGGCATAGTATCATAGCTGTACAACACCAATCTCTCATGTTGAAGGTGCAAAGTTAGTAATTTAATTTGAAGTGAGAATAAAAACAATTTCTGTAAACATGAAGGAGGCCTTTCTTTGAGATACCGCTTGCAGCTCCAAGAAGGAGCACAACACACATTTGACTTTATTGCTTGGCAATGGGGAGTAATACTTTCTCAGCTTTCTCTCGAGATTCTTCAGTGCTTTATTGTCTTAATTCCTAAAGAATAGTTCTCTTCCAAATCCAGGCTACTTCTCAGGCTGAATGTTAATTAGTCACCTAGGAAACAAACCCAGCGTGCTACTAGTTTTCTGCTCTGATTTCTCTGAAACCTTAGAGACAACTGAGTTTGAGAGGTAGTTGTTCAGTTTGTTTACACAAAAAACAAGCTGCCTTATTCTCCTGGCTTTCAGTTATAGTCTTCAAAATGTGAATGTCCTATAGCTGTAGTTAGTAAATTTGGTTGCTGAGATTTCTATGAATTGGCTTTTACTGAAATGTCAGTTTCAAGGATTAAAAACGATCAAAACATTTTTCCTTAGCTTAACAGAAGAAGGTAAATAGAATTAATTCCCCGCATGTGTCTCATCTTCCCAACCTCCCAGACGTATAATCACCTAGAATAGAGGGTAGAAGACAAGACTTTAAAAAACAAGCACTGGACCCAAGACTATTCATCCTGATAGTCCAAATTAAGAGAGTTGATAAAGGACATTTTATGGTACTACAGAAGCTCTCTGTTTCATTGGTAGGGTTTATTAAATCAAAATGAAATAGCATGAATTTGGTTGCAGAGGGAGAATGAACTTGGATTAAACCAGTACAAAACCTGCAACTGTAACAGTAATAAATACTAAGAAAAAGCAGAGGCAACAAATAAAATGCTTTTCCCTTTCCCTCCCTCTTACTCCTGCTCCGTAGCTGCAATGTGTATATCCCACTCTTTATTTGTAGCTGTTACGTATCATACTGCAATGAGTTATACCTGTTTGTTTGCAGGTTTATTTTTTAAGTATATGGGACTTCACCATCACAAAAGTTGTGCAGAAATAGCTATATGTTAGAAACCTGAGCTTGTGAATATTCAGGCTTTGAAAAAAATATATCATTATAGTTTTCAACACACTTCCTGTAGAAACCTTAATTTTCCAGACGCTGCTTAGCAACACTTCAACTTCTTAAACAATCCAAGGGGAGAAGAGAGAAAGGAAGGGGAGGAAATGTCACTTTTTACACAGTATTATTAGAACAGTTTGACATTTTGAAGACACATTAGATAGGTCTCTACCACAACAAGCCAATGCTCTGCATGACCATGCACAGACAGCAAAATAGGTTGCCAGATGTGCTACAATAATTTTGGTTTTAATTGTTTCTTCTCAATCTATTTTAATCTGTCAAGAATGCTGACATGTTGCTGTTCATATTTTCCTTTCTCCATCCTTTCCGTTGTTCATCCCCCAATAGTTTTGTTTATCATGGAAAGGCTTGGTATGATACTGTTTCTACTGGTTTTGGGGGTTTCCAGAACATAGTTTTAGATATACAGCTGATTAAATCTTGGGTAAAGTTATCATGAAAGATCAGAACTAAATCTGAATTAAATACAGAATCACTTATGTGATAGAAGGGGCCAAGCTGAATCATAGCTGATGGATCAAAACTTAATGCTGGCAAAACCCCTAAGCATTACTAACTTTTAGTGATATCATTCAATATCCATCTATATAGATGTGGTAACATTCATCTAAAGTCAGACTTATTGGGAGATGTGAAGCAGGTCAAAACATGAATGCTCTACAACATTAATTATATTGTACAAGCATTTCTATTTTGCCAACTTGCTAACTTCATTAACCTTCTTAACCTTAACCTTAATTTTTCTAAATTTGGATGGTAAACTGGTGCTTTCAGTTTAGCTAAACTGAGTGCAGTTTGTGACGGTTTGTAATACAAAATAAGCCAAGTTTCTATTCAAGCATATACAAATATTCATACATTACCCAGAGTTATTTTCAGGGACCATTCACTGTGGTTCCTACTGAGTCAATAATAGATAATGTATCTGTGGATGCTATTTGAAGTTGCGTTTATGAAATCAGCCGACACAAGTATTAACAGAACTTGTGGGTATTGGAAATGGATGCTTGCATTTCTCTTATGTTCTTTCTATTTTAAACATAGGTTTACACTGTGCATGTCACTGTCATCTGAAAAGTGGCACTCAGATGAACCCTTCCTCTAATAACAAAAAGTTAGATCATATCTCAGAATCATAGTCATGTAGCTTGTAAGAGACCTCCAGAGGTCATTATCATCCAGCCTCTTCCTTGCCATATTTGGATAATTATTCCTTTAATAAGGTAGGAGTCATTTCATCCACCACTGGAGTGCAGCAGCCCTTACAGAACAGTTATATTTCCAAGACTGACCTAAAGACTGTCAGGTATTTGGTATCTTCCACACACGGTAATCAGCCACAGAAATAGTCTCTCTGGAAATGGTATTTCTCAAAATGACATTAATACAAACCAGGAGATATGACAAGAAACAGGACTGACTGGAATAAAAATGTGGTTTCTCATAGAGAAGTGCTCCCTAATCATGTAGCCAGTATCTTTTATCACTAGTTTCTGACCATGTATTACTAATCTTGGGCAGTGAAAAAGCTATTTATTGACCTAAACTGCCTTTGGTTTGTGAGCCTTTAGGACATTTTTGCTTCACAAGTTTGAGCTTTACTCCACAAACACGACGCCTAGAGACTTTCCACTGAAAATCAAGGTTCCCACTCGATCTCCTAATTTTAGAGGTTGATAAGATGTGACTTGCAAAAGGGCTAGTCCACTCCAAGACTGAAGTAAATCTAATCTATTTCACGCCCAAGTGCCACCTTATATTTCTTAATTGAACTCTAGTAATTAGAGATTTCTTAGCCTGACTTCCTCTACATTCAACTGTTATTCACTCACAGCTGGCTTAGTAATAAAATTCCATGTATGCATATACAAATCCTCTGAACTCACACTTTCTCCTCTTGCTCTGTGTTGGTCATGGGTCATTTTTCGTTCTTGTTGTACATCTATTGCTGATGCCTTTTGCCAGATTTAAGGTTTTGAGATTTTAACTTGATTCAACTATGATTTTTAGAGCACACTGGTAAGAAGCAAACCACACTGTGAGTTCACTGTGAGTTTTTGAAGAAGGCTTGAAGACAGGCCTATCTGCAACACAGTTCTAGAGAAATACTCTTGTAGTAGCACATACTAGGGCCAAAAATGTCACAGAAGGGAACTAAATTTTCTGCAATTGATGCCTTTTGCCAGATTTAAGGTTTTGAGATTTTAACTTGATTCAACTATGATTTTTAGAGCACACTGGTAAGAAGCAAACCACACTGTGAGTTCACTGTGAGTTTTTGAAGAAGGCTTGAAGACAGGCCTATCTGCAACACAGTTCTAGAGAAATACTCTTGTAGTAGCACATACTAGGGCCAAAAATGTCACAGAAGGGAACTAAATTATTTCTGCAATTAGCTGTCCTCCATTGAGCGCAGTGTCAATACTGACTTTTAGATATTTTGTGCTCCTAAGACCTCTCTGAGCTCATTTGGTCAGCATGGAGGAAGGGTAGTATGAGCACTATCTGCTTCTGTTTCCTGGTTGACAGGCACCCTAGCCCTTTCTGCTCCTGGAGTTCAGGGCCATCCTTGTCTGGCTGGTATTTAGGCAGGAGTTGCAAGAGCAGAAGTTCTTGATTGCATTCCCTCCTCTCCCCTTCCTCAAATTTGAGGAGCAGGACACAGCTGGTACCTCATCTCCCGCTGCAGGTGAAAAGTTGCTACCTCTAAGTTAAAGAGCTCCAAAAGCATGTAATGACTTGCAAATGTAAGCAGCACTTAGATGATTCTTTATTTATGAGATACATTTGGAACATTGTGTTTCATAGACACTGATGGAAGAGGTGAGTGCTTTTTGAAGAGCTCAGTACATGTGTCAAAATAATACATCAGAATATGCAGGAGCTGTTAATGCATCAGTCTTGAAAATCCGAATTGCAAGTCAAATATTCATAGTTGCATCCAAAATCTTCCTCAAATACTGACAGGTGTGTATTTCTCAAAATTACTATTCCATGACTCATTCTTCTTTATCTTCTTTCAGGAATGTTACTTCTAATGGAGAGCATCTAATGTGAAGTGATCAGGTGATATTAAAGCTAACACATCAGCCGCAACATATTCCATACATAACAGCAGACATATTCATAGTATGAATGCCTGCAACTAATTGAGGATAATTATGAGAAAGGTTAGCATCATTGAGTTAACTTCCCAGTGATAACATATCCTTAGAATGAAGACCAATTTGTTACACTGGTGTTTCATTTCATTTGTCCATGAAAGCGTGTCCACATATATATGGATATGATGCATCCACACTTGAATGTGCAGCTACATTGAACGTCTTCCAAAGGCAAAGCAAAATCTTTGCCAGAATTCAAATCCTGGAGATGCAATTAATTCAAGACAGAAGTCCCACCAGTTCTTAACCTACTGGAAAGTCCAGATATGCATTAGCTAGTGACCAGGACTTTGATTCAGTCTCCGCCCAGTGGCTAACACTGCAGCATAATATTTTCTAAAACAAGCTGAAATAAATCATGTAAACTAACCATACAGTTTCGAATTCAGGAATATGCACAAATACATCCATATCTTAGTTGTGATTTTTTGACATCTTTGTTTAATGAGGTAGTAAAAATGCAGTAGCCATCTTTCTGGGGCAAGAATTTATCTCACAATTTAATACCAAAATGACTGTGTTCCTCCAACTAATAATTAGTCCAAACTATACAAACCAATTCACAGAGAGCAGAAGTCTAGAACCACTGTGACACTGGCGTAAAGGAATTCACATCAGAAATTTTAACATTTGCTTTTCCACTTAGACATGCGGTGTTGACAAGCTTTCTGTCTGAGTTTGTGTGGAAAAATATGCCTTTGGGGATAAGCGCAAAACCAGTATGACATACAAATAGAAGAACAGAAAGAAAAGCTAAAACACCACCCTATTAGGTTACAAACTGTCAGCTAGATCACATCATGCTGGGCTAGACCTTGTGAAATGATCAAATCAGACTAAGCGTTTGGGGCAACCAGCTTTTTCCCTCTGACTGGAAAATTCCATTCCTGTTGAATAAATATATAAGGCACCTAATGGCTTTTCCTTATTTAAGACATTTTCCATTATATTGTGTTAAAGACCATGTCAAAAGCTGGTTCATCAGCTCAGATATGGTGCCAGTCTTCTGTGCATGCAGATTCATTGCAAACTTTCAGTCTCTTAAGAACAACTCCCAGAAAGGTCCTTTTACACTTGAGAGAGGAGTTCTTCTGAACTGACTACAGCTATCTCAGTCCCTCTCTTTGTGTTTGTTCTTCATGTTATGAAATCAGTATCCTTTTAGTATTGTGATACACTCATGTCTTATGCCACCTTCTCCTTTTGGCAGACAAAAATTATACTGTGCAAATATCTACTTTCAGTATATCAGTTGGTTCTCAAACTTTTCAGCCTTTACATCCATCATCTCTGTTGAGAGAGAAACAGTTGCCATCTTGAACTACACTGAAGGTCTTTTTCTTTTTCCTTTTTTAATCAAGGTCTGCAGTGGCCTAGGCCTTGGGAGTGACAGCTAGCGCCATCTCAAATACTTGTCTCAGAGAAGCAGAATTCATAACAAGTGTGTTTTGTGTAGCGTTGTGGATGCTCCATCTCATTGGTGTCATGGCTACAAAATGGGGCACCTTTGTTGCCTGAACACTTCTTGAATTCACTGTATACATCCTGTATGCATTCGCTGTATACTTAGTCCTGATTTTTTTTGCTATCTTCTCACAAAGATCTAGGTGATAATGTTGAGTATATTAACTTTGACATTTGTTGCAATGTGCTCATCTGAATGTGTCACTTGTCTTAGAAGAATAATTTGCTGCAGACTCCAGAGAGAATATGTGCATTGTTCATGCTAAGAGTACAGTACATCTCCACCACAAACAAAACAACCTTTATCTTGTATATAGGCAAATAATGAATTTGAGGATGTTTCATACTACAGCAAGGTTCAAGGTAGGTCTGAAAGATAACACAAACATCCTGACATTCATACTATATCAAAGACAACTTTGTTGTCATCATTAGCTCATGAAAAACAGTTTTGTTTGGTATGATGGGATTTCCTTAGTGAAAGCTTTATTTGACAGCACACAAGCATGTGGCATGGAGCCATGCAGTATAGAATTGCAACCATGAAGAACATCCCAAAGGTATCTTCCTTTGGGCCATGAAAACTAAGTGATGTCAGAGTCCAGATCAGACATATCTCTGTGAGACTTTCAGGAAGTGGCTGCCCTGAAATCAAGCACTGGCCTTTCTCAGTTTTTAATGACTGTGGTGCTCCTCTGGGAACTGTACGCTTAGGAATTTAGCAAGACTGCCTCAGATGTACTGTGTTGTGAAATATTACCTCCAGCCATTTAAACCTGAATGCTAGCAAGTATTTGATTCCAAAGCTACCCTGTCTTATTTTCCTTATACCAAAATGTGCTTGCTTTCACTGCTACTAAACATGTAGCTTAGGTACCATACACTTCAATAAAAGATACTTGGGGTTTGTTTGTTTGGGGTTGGGGGGGTGGGGGGCTGGGCTCTGGGTTTTTTTAAAGACTCCTCTGATTCTACCCTACTTTTGAAATGTATATGTTCGAATCAAATAAGTCATCATTTATGAACTGAGAGTATTGGAATTCTGGAATTCCTTTTACAAAAATCTTTGATCCTGATATCAGTCAGATTGTGGATGTGGGGAGGTGATACCTTCCAATATTAGCATCATTCAAACAGTGGAGAGATCCTTTCTTAGAAAACAGTGAAGCTGTTTTGTTGAGCAGGCATTATCTCTTTATACCAACACCAAGTTTTTCTACTTGGGAACAGGAGATCCTAAATAAATAATTTTTTTAAAAAGTTTTGGGTCATAATTAAAATTATAAAGCAAACAGTCACGTGTCAAAAATTTACAAAGAGATGATACCAGATATACACACAGCTAAGCTGTGTAGAATGCCATAATAAGGGATAATGCTGCTCATTTCAGAGTGGGTCAGTAAAGGACTCATAGAAAAGATGAGATCCTGTAGGTATCTCTTAGTTTAGCAAATCATCCAAAACTACTTACTCTAGATTTACTCCAAAAGACCTTTTAGGAATCTCTCATGGGATCAGGGGAAGAAGGAAAGGCAACAGAAGGTTGTTTAGAAATCTGTGTTTTCAGCATTCTTGGTGATGTTCTGAATTTCCTTTAACAGGTGACAGAGGGTTCTTGTAAATTGTTTAAAATGCAGGTTTGTATTCCTGTTATCCAGGATTTGCTGTTGGTTTCAGGTGTTGTAGGTTTATGTTTTACAGAATAAATCTTAACCTTAACTACAGTGATTACACTTTCAATTATGATATAGATTTTGAGTACCCTTGAAATAAATGGCTCAAGGAGACTGTAGTATTTCATTTTGCTTAGCAAAATGTTCATCACAGCTTGGAAGATGAATGTTATTGTAAAACTTTTCCTTCAGCCATAATTTTTAGTGGTTCAAGTGTGCCAGCAATCCTGATTTACATTATATGCCAGCCTAGTTGACATTATGGTTGATACAGCTTGAGAAGACATATATTATCCATAAGGGAACATCTTCCTATGCTGAGTGCATTTAAGAAAGTTAGGTTTGGTAGCATAAAATTATGATAACTTATCTTTCTCTCCATGCAATTACATTATGTAATTTTCTTTTTTACCCTAGGAGAATAATTGCCTTAAAATTGTGATGGTCTGACAGGTTTAGAGTTATACATGTTCTCTATAGTGCACTTTTCCCGATTAATTTATCAGAAAATTACTTTGTTACTGCAGCAACTGTGTAGAGATGCTGAAGCAATGAAAGAGAAAAATAGTTTGGCCAAGATACAAGAGAGTAGGAATATTACTGTAATCAGTTAAATTCCTATTAGTGTTCAGTATTTTCTGTGCATATATATAAAAAGGGGATGCCCTCTGTTTTAATAAATATAATAACAAGGATATTAAATGGGATTGCAGAACACCATTTATCTTGGAATTAAGCTTTTCTAGGTTCAAAAAAAAATTACATATTTTTAACACTGTAAAATTTAATTTCTGAAGAAATTCTAAAGAATATATCTTTCTTTTTTTTATTATTTACTTAAACTTAAAGCCATGATTTATCATTTTCTGCTTCTGCCTTTCTCCCTACATTTTATACTTCTGCCTGGTAGCTGGAATTTGTGTAGCTGGTGACTGAAAGGATTAAATTTCATTGCCCCATGGCCAGCTCAAAGGGAGCATATGAAATGCATATGGTGTGCACAACTGTCCTGGGTTTGACTGGGATAGAGTTAATTTTTTCCATAATAGCTTGTATGGGGCTACGTTTTGGATTTGTGCTGAAAACAGTGTTGATAATACAGGGATGTTTTATTTACTGCTGAGCAGTGCTGACACAGAGTCAAGACCTTTTCTGCTTCTCACACTGCCCCACCAGTGAGTAGGCTGGGGGTGCACAAGAATTTGGGAGGGGACATGGCTGGGACAGCTGGCCCAAACCGGCCAAAGGGATATTCCATACCTTATGACGTCATGCTTAGTATATAAACTAGGGGAAATCTGGCCGGGGGGCTGCTGCTCGGGCATCGGTCAGCGGGTGGTGAGCAATTGCACTGTGCATCACTTGCTTTGTATATTCGTTATTATTATTATTATTAATTTTATTTCCATTATTAAACTGTTCTTATCTCAACCCACGAGTTTCCTCACTTTTACTCTTCCAACTCTCTCCCCGATTCCACCAGGGGGAGAGTGAGCAAGCAACTCTGTGGTGCTTAGTCACCAGCTGGGGTTAAACCATGACAACAACCTATCACACCCAAAACTGAAACCAAGAGTACCTTTGGGGAAGGGTGATGTGTACAGTCATGGTATGACGTCACTATTAGGCATGTACAGTTTTTAGCAGGGAGAGGCTGTTGAAATAATCCTAAAACAGCAGTTAGTAATAGAGACTAATCTTCCACTGCTAAATGTGACACAAGTCTGCTTCAATGAATAGTGAAGGATATTGAAAAAGGATCTCTTGTAGTAAGAAAGCTAGAATTTTTAGCAGAGAACTCAGCTAAATGGGCATGTGCTACAATGTCAAATGAGGAAACCCATTCTTTGGCACATAGAAAATCCAGCTGACTTTTCTTCACTGGAGACTTTCAGACATGGCAAGCTCTGGATGGTTTTGGCATCCCTTGTATTCAGGGACAGTCGGCCCAAAGACAGAGTTCGGAGAGTGCTGCCAGCCAGAATGATGCTTTTCCTTGTCCATGTGCGGGAAGGCAGTAGACCAGCAGTCACCCCTGCAAAGGTGACTTCCACTCACCAAACTCAAAGGTAACTTCAGTCCCAGTGGATCTCCAAGATAACAAAACTAGGAAGGGGCAGGCAATCCAAAATCCTTGGTATCTCCAAAAGTTTATTCTGTATCTAGAGACCATTCTTGGAAAAGCTGGTGTGTGATTATGCAGATTTCCAAGCCTGAACTGGAATACTTAGCAGGATTTCCTTGAAGAATAAAATACCTCGTGCTGGGTACTTCTCCAGGCAGTCAGCAAAGAGAAAATCCATTTGCTTTCATTCTGCCTATCTTGTGTAAAAAACATAGAATCATAGAATCATTTAGGTTGGAAAAGATCCTTAAGATCACCAAGTCCAACTGTTAACCTAGCGCTGCCGAGTCCACTACTAAACCATGTCCCTAAGCACCACATCTACACGTCTTTTAAATACCTCCAGGGATGGTGACTCAACCACTTCCCTGGGCAGCCTGGTCCAATGCTTGGCAACCCTTTCGGTGAAGAAATTTTTCCTCATGTCCAATCTAAACCTCCCCTGGCGCAACTTGAGGCCATTGTCTTTTGTCCTCTCGCTTGTTACTTGGGGGAAGAGACCGACACCCACCTTGCTACAACCTCCTTTCAGGTAGTTGTGGCGAGTGATAAGGTCTCCCCTCAGCCTCCTTTTCTCCAGAGTAAACAACCCCAGTTCTCTCAGCCGCTCCTCATAAAACTTGTTCTTTAGACCCTTCACCAGTTTTGTTGCTCTTCTTTGGACACACTCGAGCACCTCAATGTCTTTCTTGTAGTGAGGGGCCCAAAACTGAACACAGTGTTCAAGGTGAGGTCTCACCAGTGCCAAGGACAGGGGGACAATCACTTCCCTACTCCCGCTGGCCACACTATTTCTGATACAAGCCAGGATGCTATTTGCTATTTGCCTTCTTGGCCACCTGTCAGGTCTTATTCAGATTGGACTGTCCACCAACACCTCCAGGTCCTTTTCCACCAAGCAACTTTCCAGCCACTCTTCCCCAAGCCTGTAGCGTTGCATGGGGTTGTTATGACCCAAGTGCGGGACCCAACACTTAGCCTTGTTGAATCTCATACAGCTGGCCTCAGCCCATTGACCATGTGATTTCCTGCTATGAATCTGAAAACTTCTGGTCCCACGGAGTTAATTGCTACAGGGAACTCAACAGGGTAATGAATATATATTCTCTGTAGAAGATAATATATGCAAGTTGTAAACTTTAAAAATTTGCTTTCTCTTAATATATGACATCTCCTCAGCCTCTCTGTTTTGACTGTGAAAAGCAGGAAGCTTCTTAAGTTAATGTATTTTTCTTTCCTATCTACAATTTAAAAAAAGAAAAGAAAAAAACAGAATGTCACTTCCCAGCAGTTGTTTTCTTCACTATTTCAGACATGCTTCCAAATATTGTTTATCTATCATCCTCTGTCAGTATTACATACAAATATTATAGATAAGATGTGAAGGGAAGACATGTTGGAAGGAGGAGGTTGTTGTTTTGTTTTGTTTTTTATCAAGCCAAGCAAATCATCCGTATAAATTGATATAGGTCAGAGGCTGTTAATGGCAGCACAGCCCAAGGAGTGCTGCAGAGAGAGGAAATGAAGCTCAGAAATAACTTTGTGGCAACTCAAATGTGGCTGAACGCTTTCTGAGATCTCAGCACTAATGCTTCCTTCCTCCAAGTGAGACTTTCACATTTTCTTAACTTTGAGAAAACTTTAAGCAGGTGACATCTGTGACCACTCCAATTACAGAGTCCTTCCTGTAAGGAATTTATACTTTACAAGGTAAACTGTTAGACAATGTGGAGCAAATTCCACTGACAAGGTAACTTGTCTCCTGACTCGGTAACTGGGTGCCCATTTCAGCCCTGTTTTCCTGTTAGTCTGTGACACTGAATGTTGGAGATTTTCTCCTCATCAGGTTTCCACTTTGTGAACAGGAGGCATCTTTAAATTAACGCTTTCTTCACACTAATCTCTGAATTTCCAACAACAGTCTTAAAATTTTCCAAGAAAGAAGTGTTTTCACCCTCCTGACTATAATGACTATTTTACGAGTAATCACCAAGAAGCCAAAAAAACCACAGCATTTGCTTAGCTTCAACTTCTGCTCATGTGTAGAAGAAAACAAACACAGGTCTCATTTATTCCTGCTCAGTCTACCCAACTTATTAAACACTGTGCAGCTGCCCTAACAGGAGATCTGCCTATGTTAACATCAGACCTGAGCACCATTTCAGTGAATACCCGGAGCCATCAATTCTGAATAATTATAAACTAAAACTGTAATTCAGAAGAGTTGCATTCTGGAATTTAGAAACTAGTTCCCAAACATTACCAATGACTGAGGCTTCCGGCTCTCATGACCTCATATCTAAATACCTTTTGGGCTTGTTGAGATTAGTTTAGTAAAGCAGAAAGGACATTTTCTACAACAAAAGCTGGGGATGAAATTTGAAACTGTGCCTGAGGTACAAGATACGCATAATTTTTATCATTCCTTCACACAGAAGTTTCAGAGGGTTTCCTTGACTTAAACAAGATTTGTTTTCAATAAACTTTCATACAGGACAATGTACATAGTCTGAATCCTGGACATGTTAGAAACTAAGTATATGGCCCTGTAAGAAGTCATGCCATTCAACACGGTTTTTTATTCCGTGTTATCTTATTTGGAGAGCATTCCCCTGGTAATACATATATAATCTTTTTTTTTCACCATATGTTTTGTAGCCTTTTCTGATGTAGCTTGTGCTGTTGCATAGCAGGTGTTGCCTGAGTTTACCGTGATGGAAAACATTTCTTGATCGTTGAGGCTCCCACTTCATCCTTTGGAAACCCTGGAATGAAAAGGATAAATGGAGAAACTAAATAATTTCACTTTGGACATCATTAGTTTATACAAAATCAAAACAATATGCAACTATATAAATTTAGCAGCACCAGCCCACAACTACCATAAAGGGTCAGGCTATTATGCTCACAGGGCTCCATAGTTATACCAGCAATAACTCTGAATGAAACACAAGCAAGAGCAGGAGCACTTGTTGTAGGGCCTGTAACTACTCTGGTATGCTTGAGGATTGCTGAAAAGTTAAACCAAGAGCTTTGGTTCAGTGTATGCACATTTCTTCTAATAGAGGTGAAGCAGAATTAATGTTGAGATGGCCACAACACCTACCTGGCTCCACTTTGTTCACTTTATTATACACTTCATCAGTAAAAGATCCTAATTTATATAGCCTACTTTTCCCAACACATAATTTATGTGGCCACTGGTGGCTGTGGCTTCCAAAAACTTGACAAAAGGTGTGAATATAATGTCCCTTTTACCCACACTCTGGAAAGCATCTGTACTGAAGACAGGAGTATATGAGGCATAGAAATGCCTTTTCTACAACCATATAACATCACCATTGTGGTGCCTTAGTTATAAACGTTTTATGTTGCTCCCTTTTTTAAAATGCAATCACTGGAACCACTGCAGAAAAGAGCAGAAATAGTATTATAAAGCTATTTCTATGTTCCTCAAGAGCTAGTGAGGTGTACATTTACTGTTCTAACTATTCTAAAGAAATACTTAAGAAGATGTAGTCCGTCCTCCATCAGTGTGATATTTACTTCTTTGCCCAATCAGTCTGGTTTGGTCTGGCAAATCATCACTAAGTTCTTCTTGACAATTTCTTTTGTCAGGACTAGATAATCTCGCCAGACCATTTTTTTAGGCTAATTATCGGGTGACCCTCTATTTCTTCTCTTATCTGCTGCTCACAGAAAAGGGAAGCAGTCAATCCCTAAAGTAGATGATATCCCAGACAGGCCCCTAAACGAGGGTAGCTTGTTCAGGTGCCTCATTTTTCTCAAGCCTTCCTGTTTTGTTCCATTTACACCTAAAATATGTATGGTCCAGATATCTGTAAATTAAAGCTGAGTACCTGAATCTGAGAACCCAGAGGCCATTGTGCTGGAAAAAAAACCAAGTTATTCGTTCTGCAATTGGTGCAACTTTCCAGCAGAAACCAAAGCCAGCCGAGTTCAGGCCCTACACAGGGTGGACTCTAGCCTCAGGGAACAGTCCTTGGTAAACCCTCATCCGAAAACTGCAAAGACCTTTCTGTGCCTCTGGAAAGGTGGAGTTATTCCACCAGCTTGAGTACGGTTGGGACCCAAAACCCTGAAGCAATACTATGGCCTGGGGAAGATTGTAGCCTACAATCTGTGGTAATTTGGGATGTGTCCAACACGCAGCTAGCTTTAAAGTCATCACTGATGTTACAGATGAATGCAGGACAGGTCTATGTTTAGAGGTGAATGGCAGCTTGTCTTAGTACTGCAGGATGGGAAGGAAAATACAATTTGTTATCTTTGTAGGTACTGCACGGTGCTAACATGAAAACTGATGCCAAACAAAAGAGATTTGGAAAAATCAGCTACAGTGTATATTTCTGCTGGTAGCTTCATGTAAGTGCACATGTATGAATGTGAAACAGCTCCTAAAACTTGCATGAAAAAAAAGGATCTTTTTCCATGATAAATTAGAGTCCTTTTCATTATTTAAAGAAGAAAATCATAACTTATTAAAGATCCATCTTCATATACTTGATTCATTTCACATTTTAATTTCATTGGAACAGCTGAGATGTCTTGGAAAACAGCCAAGGACAAGTGTACTTGTTAAATTCTGCCTTATTTCATTTAAAATACTAGGGTTTCTGTACATGGACTGCTACACTTGAAACTCACACTCTTTCCATTAAAAAAAGGATTGTTTGGTTCTCTTTTTAAAGCTAATCATTCGATCCTTCAATCTCTATCAAGTTACCTCTTCCCTTTGAAAGTACAGTAACCATTGCTGACAGTTCAGGCTGTGCAGTCATGGAGGTAGGAGGTGGTGTTCTAGTTCCTGTTTTCTTTCTCCTATTTTTGTACCTTGGGCTTGTGGCAACAGAAGCTGACAGATGGCACTTGAATTCCTATGGGAGGGGGAGTATGGTCATACCAGGGAAATGCGTTTTTAGTATTTGTTCCTTATATGGCCAAGATGACACCACTTACAGGGAGTTTTAAGTGAGGTAGGATATTGGCCAAACAAGAAATGGAATTAACTTCATTTACCTGCACCTACCCTTTATTTACTCTGGATAAGATAGAAAGTATCTGTGTGTCTTTTCCCTTCAACTTTGCACTTATGTGCCAAGGCTACTAAATTACACTCCTTGCCCTACATCCTGCTCAACTGAGTAGATGTACTGCCTCAGAAGGAGTAGCCACTGGGTCACGGGGTCCTGCAGGATTCCCTGTGAAGACCTTCACTGACAAGGAGCAGCATCCTGGGTGAGGTTCCCAGTGAGGGACAAAGCCCCTTTCACCCTCCTTATCACCACAGATAGCTGCTATACCAGTATGACTGGGGTTTTTTTAAAAGATTATTCTTCAGCAGATATTAATTTTTCCCAGTGATTTTGTACCATCATTCATTTTGGGGCTTTTTGCAATGCAACACTTCACTTACTTTTGAAAGGAGCAGTACACACAGGTAGTGTTCTTAGCCAGACCAGATCTTTGAAATTAAAGTTGAAGACAATATAACTTCTCTTACTTCATTTTTGAGTAAGTGGTTGTAAATATTTATCAGCTTGAAATGGCTTTCACTGGCTCACTGTAGATTTTATAGATTTCATATCAGCACCTGGTGCACCATGCTAGTAAGATTCTGCTGAAAATATAGTAGCACAAAATGAAATTAATCCTGCTGGTATAAGGTCTGAAACTAAAAATATTCTCTCTGTTGATACTGAAAGGCTTTTAAAATTTGTCTTCTTTCCAAATCTCTCCTAAAACCCAGAGCCAAGGTTTACCCAACCTATGAAAGGTTAATTCAGTGAATTCTTCCTCATCCAGGTATTCATGAGAGACAAAGAGGGAGGAGGAGGAGGAGGAGGAATGCAAACTAGAATGCAAACACATTCAAAGCTGGACAGGATAGTCTGTCATTCTGAATGTTTGAAATCACAGCAGAAAAATTTAGCTTATGCTTTTATTTGAGTGCACTACGCAAAAGATCTTCCTGTTTTCAAAACTGCCAGGGCAAAATTAAATGGAAATCTTTGCAATTTGCTAACAAAGCTGCAGAAATATAATTAAACTCAACCCCTCTGTTTTTACAGTTGTAACTTGGGGCAGGGTGAAAGTCAGGTTCTTGAAATTGCTAATTGACAGTAGAGGCTTTGGCATCATGAGAAACCATTTGCCACTTGACAGCTGAGTTTCATCTAAGCCTTTCTTCATCCTGACCTCTAGGTGTGATGCTAGCGCAAGGTGTTGGGGGAAAGAGTAGAGGTACCACAAAAGTGCCTGAGAGGAGAAACACAACTGCTCTTTGACATGCTTCCTACAGCAGTATATTCAAGTTCAAAGTAATTTCTAGGCTTTCTGCAGAGGGGGAAAGAGGCGCATAACAGCTTTCATAATTAGTAAGTTTAAGTAAAAGGATGAGGTACTTCACAAGCAATCGGGATCTGAAGTCAACAGGGAAGCTGCCTTAGATCACAGGACCAAGAACTTCCTGATGGTGATCAAACACAAAAAGGAAATTTAGTTTACTCTGTATTCATTAATCAAGCCTGTGTTTGTCGAGGTTTAGGGTTTCCTATAACTGTTAGATCATATGTTTCAGCAAATGAGATTCAATTAATATATAATGAGACAAACCCTGCAATGGAGATGCAAAGCTGTTATAAGCTGATTGAATTAAAAGGTGTAACACCAAATTGGGCCGCTGCTGCGTTGAACTGATGAGATCAGACAGGTGTAAGTTCCAGGCATGGTGGGTATCTGAGCAAAAACAATGCAAGTGACAGACAGGCAGTGCTGCCGAGCTCAGCTTTTCAAGGCTAATAGAAATTCTCGTTAACACAGTAGAAAGCACTCATAGCAATGATGCAGCTGAAACCCAAAGAGAATTAACCAAAAAGTAAAAATATTTAAAAAAAAAAATCTTTTGTATTTGGACAACAAAAGTCTATATGAAAATCTTTGACTGCAAGTGTCCATGGAAAATACGTATTTTTTAATGCACGCACATAAACAGCAGATCATTTTCTCCATTTGCATGGCTATTGCCCTGCATAGCTATCCTTGGGTTAATGTAATTTATGCCCTTTCCTGTTTAACTTGTGGTCTGTATTTACATCTTCTGACTGTGATGGGAGTGGCAGCAAGTGATTCAGTGTTCAGTAAGCAGCACTGATGCAGATTTGAAATAGGTGAGTGAGCTAAAATGTGTTAGAATATTACTTGGGTACACCAAAATTTTTGCTGGCTGATGCAGTAGCATCATTGACCACAGCAGGTTGGGTATTTTTTTAAAAAACAGCTCTCTCTAGGCTGCAGGAATAACAGTCTGCACCCTCTTTTTAATCTAATTATCTTGTTACATTAAATCAACACCACAGGTTTTCATCCTTACTTTGCTGAGCTATGTGCCGAGTCGGTCCATAAAAATTCAGAACAAATTGTCCCATGAGCTTCAGAAGAAAAATATTCTGAGATTCAATTGATCTGTGTTCAGGGCAATACATCGCAGGAATGGAAATAGAAATATGGTGGAGGATGGTTATTTTACTAGCATAATAATCTTATTTTATGGTTTGCTGGTCACCTTACCTACTTTTGCCACGACTTCTTATACTCAGGACTAATACTTCCTTCCTTCCTAAACACAAGGAGGGGGAAAAAAAAGAGGGATGGGAAGGTAAGGGTAGATCTATACAAGACAGGGAAAAGTGGTATAAGACTGATAGGGTGGAGAGAAACATTTCAATGAACAGAATCAGAAGATATGGAAAACTGATAATTAACACAGCAAACAAAAGGATCTTGTAATTCTATTTCATTTTAGAAAAGCAATAAATGAAGTCAGGACTGGAATTTCAGCAAAATATTACATGAATATAATACTGCTTTTCAGCACAGCCTGGTCCTTGACTGTCATCCTTCAGTCACTCAGTAGTATTCTTTTCCCAATTACCATTTCAATCTGAAGTAATAAAAAAAAAAAATTTTGAACATCTTGGTGCCAGCAATAAATGAAGTCAGGACTGGAATTTCAGCAAAATATTACATGAATATAATACTGCTTTTCAGCACAGCCTGGTCCTTGACTGTCATCCTTCAGTCACTCAGTAGTATTCTTTTCCCAATTACCATTTCAATCTGAAGTAATAAAAAAAAAAAATTTTGAACATGTCTTGGTGCCTCAGTGTACTAATGTTTTTCAAAGTCAGAAGTCCTAGGACTTGGTGGATCAGGGTTCAATGCAGGGACAGGGCAGCAGGCCGATCTTTCCTGGGCCAGCGTAGCCATTACGTACACACCAAGTCACACATTTGTGACTCATTTTTATGAGTCACATTTTTATTATTTTTCTCATAACTTTCAGTATGTAGAGGGGAAAAATGCATGTAGAGTAGCAGCTGCTTATGACAGTGATGTCTTTTCCAGGGTTTCTTGCTTTTCCTTTTACGATATGGTAGTTGAGGATCTATAGCTGTGTCCACCCAGCAGGCTGCAATAACCAGTAGCAAATGGAAAATTTGGACAAGCCTGTTGCTGGAGAGGCTTAAGGGCATTAGCTGAAATACCTATTTTAAAACATTAAGACAATTTATACCAAACTCTCTCAAGAGTCTAGAGTTTCCCCTGAGTGCCTCCAGGTCACTGCTGACTGCTGTCCATCCTGCGGTATCTAAACCAGTCGTCTCAGGCTCCATCTTGGTGCCATAGGTGACAATTATGACACAAAATGTTTTGTAATAATAGGGGAAAATACCAAGATTAGTAGCTGCATCTAAGTGTGCTGAGGGCATGCCTGGGTTGCAGTAGTTGTCAACCATGCAGTTGTTGCTGTGGTTTCATGGGGGAAGCTGTGCTCCTCTCAAGAAGCCCACAGAGGTTTCAGTAATCTGTCCATCCATGCTGAGCCTTCAGTTCTTGTGCCTCATCTAGTAACATGGAAGGCCTTAACTAATGGGTCCCTTCACAGGCCAGGTTACCTGTGCCCTGTTGTGAGTGGGATCACCTGGCCAGGGAGCTGTGCTCCACAAGATATGAGCTGTCTGCTTCTGATGCAGCACGTGGGCACTTCAGCTTGTTGACAGTGTACCGGTAACTTTTACTCTTCCCATGTCCCTCCATATGTACAGCACACTTGAGATGGCAGCTTCTGAGAAAAGGGTCATGAGCTGTGTTGGGAGAGATCTGGTGCTGAAATGGATCAATCAGATTCTGCCCAGCTGAGAATAATGCTTGAGTCATGATGCAAGATAACCCTTGAGTTAGGTGGTACCCTGGAGGCCACGGGGATTTATCTAAAGGATATGGTGAGGTTTCATGACTCAAAGAACACTTTGCACACAAAAAGTTCAAAGAAAGGCTTGTTCCCTTTCGTGTTCTTAAATTATACTGGTGCCTGTTACCACTCAGATGGCACTGGAGTAATGTAGGTTATGGCAAAAGTCCTCATCCAGTGGCTCAACTCAGTACAGTATGAAAGCAAGTCTAAAGTACAGTCATTTCTTTTTTCTTACTGTAGACCATTGCTTTCCAAACATTTGTATAAATTTAAATCAGTCCACTTTAGCAGCCAGATCCTTATTCAAACGTTATTTAGTCATTTTATTTTGCAAGCTGTTCCAGCAGATTGAGTCCTCATTCCAATATTATGCAATTATTTTATAAGCCAAGTAAATTACATGCAGTGTTTTTCTTCCACAGCTCAAAGTTATTTATAGGGAAATCAATAAAACACTTCAAGCCAGCTGTCATTGTGACAAGTACGGAAAAATACTAGTCTTCATTTGCTGGTGCAATATTTAAGTATTTCCCAAATGAATTATTCCTCTGATGATCTAAATAATCCAGCTTTAAATTAAACAACTGAAAGATTTTTTTTTTTTTCTATTATATGCAATCATTAGAAGAAGTCCATGAGTATGTTTAAGCATCCATTTTTGTGTTGCGCTGCCTAACATACATATCTGGTGTATACCTTGTACACAGACATATTAATTACCTCTGAAATTAGAAAATATACTCTGTTGCCCATTTAAATTTTCAAGACAGATTAACTGTATGCAGTATTTTCAGAAAAACAAGACTCTATTTTTAGCTTTTCAATATATTCCTTTTCCAATGAGCCTCTGTCGTGGTTTAATCTCAGTCAGCAACTGAGCACCACGCAGCCGCTCGCTCACTCCCCCCACCCGGTGGGATGGGGGAGAGAATTGGAAGAGCACAAGTGAGAAAAAACTCATGGGTTGAGATAAAAAACAGTTTAATAATTGAAATAAAATGATAATAATAATAATACACAAAGCAAGTGATGCACAGTACAATTGCTCACCACCCGCTGACCGATGCCCAGCCAGTCCCCGAGCAGCGGCCCCCCCAGCCAGCTTTCCCCAGTTTATGTACTGAGCATGACGTCACATGGTATGGAATGTCCCTTTGGCCAGTTTGGCTGGGCCCCCTCCCAGCTTCTTGTGCACCTCCAGCCTTCTCAGTCGGTAGAGCATGGAAAACTAAAAAGTCCTTGGCTAGTGTAAGCACTACCTAGCAACAACTAAAACATCGGTGCGTTATCAACTTTGTTCTCATCCTAAATCCAAAACACTGTACCAGCTACTAGAAAGGAAATTAACTCTATCCCTGCCGAAACCAGGGCAGCCTCATATCTGCTTTGTAATGCATGGAGTAACTAACAAAACTGAGACCCTGCCCTGCCTGAGCAAGGACTTGAACCCCGCATTAGCAGTCTGACTGTTTTCCAAATGAATTATACCTGTCATGTTTCCCAAGCTGAGGTCCTCTCAGCAGTTAATGAATTTTTCACAGGGTCCTGCTTGCAGACGTGCTGCTGATGGTGAAGGTCCACAGAATCAGGCGGGCAGGCAGGAGCAGAGACCTCCTGGGAGACTCCTGAGTGCTATGGGAAGAGAGCCCTGCTCCAAGTTACTCCTAATAAAGTGTCACAACATGGTTTTGAATTACAACAAGTAAACAGGTTTTGCCTCCTTTATTCAGTGTATATCCCAAACGTGGTTTGCTCTTTGCCATCACCACCAATGTAAATTTAACTTATTGCCTCCTCGATTCCCTTTGCTTTCTTATGGGTGCATTATTCCTGTTTCTTTTCTCTTGCATGCATCCAAAGAGGGAGAGAGGCACATGTAAATGTTGTGTGGTAGGAAAAAATCAGAGACTTTATTGTGGTGGGGTTTTTTTTCAAATGTAGAGATTTCTTTGATCACAAGTAAGGGTGAAAGGAGTGAGGAACGAACAACACTTGGAGGATGTTAGTGAAGGAGAACAAACGCGATGCAGGACTCTCAGATGTACTAGAAGCAGTGAAAAAAACCAATTCGATATATGTAGAAAAAAGTCAAATGAGAAACAGTTGGAAAAGTTTGAGAAGAAAAAGAGATGGAATTATGTTCTCAAGGAAAATATAAAAACCTTCCTGCTTATGTCTTTTTAAATGAAATAGAAAAAAAAACCATTAAAAAACATAAATTCTATGGAAAATGATTCTACAGTGCCAGGGAGCTGAAATAAATGCGACATTGTAAATCAACAATTTTTCCTGACTTTTCTGACTCTAACTTTTATAATGAGTGATAGGCTTTTATTTCCACATCTTTGTTTTCTGTATGATGCTTCTATATACTTAGTTCAGTCTGCTTTTACAGTGTGCTTAATTTCCTCAGCTCGTACTGAATAATTTAAAGAGAAATGCAAACTAAAACATCTGCCACAACTTCATCCCATTCTGCTGTAAACACTACAAAGAGAGAAGTCCAGAAGAGAAGTGCTGGAGTGACATCAAATACCATGACTGAATTGACTTCTCAAAACTACTTCTCTGAAAATATGATAATGTATGACAGAGGAGATTATTCTAAGTAAGTGCCTTATCTGTGCCTGAAGTAAAAATAAAAGTATTAAAAATTTAGACAAAACTATTTTCTTTGCCTGGCAAATTCATCACAACTCAAAGATAATGTCTGAAAATGGGCAAGGAATTGGAAAAAAGTTAACTAAAAGCCTGCTGAGAGTTATAACTGTAAATAACAAGTAGTTTTATGAAAGAGTTCTACTTGATGACTGGAGTTTGTCAGACTTCAAGGGTAAAGTGTGAAAACAGGGAGTATGACCTCCAGAGAAAGCCAGGTTGGGGATTATTCATATGACAAGACCTTCAGGATGTGATTAGTCAAACACCAAAAGAAACACATAGATACAAAAAACACAGCCTTTTCCAGAGCAGCTCGGTAGTGATTAAAGGAGGACGTATTTTATTGGGCTCCTTTGGCCTGCTCTGTCATGACTCTTCATCTCCTTTGCCTCACTTGACTGCCCCCCCATGATGCTGATCCATAGCCTGTCCTCTCTGGTGATATCGGCTCTTCTGCTTCGGTGCTCATCAGTCAATCGTCATGTAAACTGACTGATCTCATTCAGTATCTCCAGAAAAAAGTCATCCTTGTCGCTCCAGGGACATTTTTCCCATTCAGTGCTGGCTGAATGCTTTCCTGCCCCGAGTCTGGTAACTTTTTTATTCAGCCAGGCACAGAAGTGTGATGTTGTGGATCTACAATTTGGGACAAGAAGACTGTTGGTCTCCGGTCCTATGGACTTTACTGCCCACTATCTGCCCACTTTCCTCGCAGGGAACATACCCTCCTCCACATCTCTGCCCTTCCCTCCTCCTCCTCTCTCCAGCAAATCTGTCACCCATGCAATAAAAGCTGTTGTGGCCGTGTGACTTCTGAAAGTTTCTGCCTTGTGAAAGTTTAGAATGCTCTGGGTTTACGACACAAGCAATGTTATTTCATTGATCCTGTATAGTCTAGGGAGTTTTCAAGCACGCTGGATTTTGCACAGTGGTGCTGAGGATCTGCTTGTCAGATCAGACCGAGGCCACAGGCTGTGGACATGACCTTCACCTGCAAGTACAGTAGGTTATCAAGATGTACAAGCCATTGCCAGAAACATCTTGGGTCAAAGATCTGGGGTTTAACTGCAGGTTGTTAAGCTGTCAGTTGTTTCTTTATTATTGTTAATATAAAACATATCTAAACAGTATCTCTTGATTTTTTTTTTCTAAAAACTTACCGCTGAAATCTCTCAAAAACAGTGAAATAAATGTGTTCAGCATAGTCCCCCCAAAACAATTTTCAGAAAATATTACTGTGAAAATGAGTTGGATCCTTTTGGAGAACTGAGAGTTTGGGGCGACAGATCTCACTGTTAAAAACAACAAGAGAAACCACCATCACTCACTGATTCCCAGTGCTCCAGCCAAGCCTCCTGATTTTAGCTACTTTCTGCATTACTCCTGATTAAATGCTTAAATCTTCGTAGCTGAACAGAAAGATAATCCGCATGATGTCTCTGTAGCTAAGGCCTCTCTTTGGGGATCTCACTGGGTCAGTGTCCTGAAGGAGGGTTCACATGAACTTTATGAAGAGAGAGATCAATTTTCAGCTGAAGCACAGAAGGCAAATACAGATTTATCTTCCTCAGTAAAGAAAAAAATCTCCTCCTTTCATAGCTGGCATAAATCAACTACATAAATCACTAGTTTTAAACCTCAGTTATACTCTAAATCGAAGGAACACTTGGCATGTTTATTTCCTTAATAAATACTGAGAACCTTTAGTTTTAAAATGGTTATATTCATTTTTTTCAGACTACATCTAGAGTGGCAAATCCACTGAAAATCAAGCTCCAGTTCTGTTGGAAGTGGAAGAGGAAACTTCTGTATCCATGCTCAAAATACTTTCACTTAATATATTGGTTTTGCACTTTTCTTTGGCAGTGGCCATAAAATAGTTATTACATTTGATCTCTGAGGATCTTTCACTACCTGGAAATTTTCAGACATAGAAAGGGGACAAAAAAGACTTCATAAAACTGATCATATACTGGCTTGGCTTTATTGTTTGCATTTTATTATCACAGTCTTGAAGAGTGCCTTCTCCTATAGAATAGGTTACAGGCTTCCAGATGTATGAATGAAAAACGTCTGCTGTATTTTGGGGGCTGTTTGCTGGTTTTAGAGGTTAATAATTATAGCTGTCACCTAGTGCATGTTTTTTATGACAAAAATAATGATTTTTTTCCCATATTTAACTGCATATTAAACCTACATCCTTACTTGTACTTTTTCCAAGAAGGCTTCTTATTGCTTTGGCATTTTCCATTTCTTTTGCTAAGAAATACCAGAGCTTGTAGGTTGCTTGCAGCTTCTCCTGAGATGTCATGTACCCTGTTGCACTGAGGCAAAAATTGCTGGAGTGTTTTGTTTTCTTCTAATGTAAATGGAAAGGAGGAAAGCTTGGAAAGCCATGCTGTGCTCAAGATGGGTCAGTTCAGTTTGGTAGGACCAGCTGCCAAAGTAACAACCAACTACTCTTGAATTGTTTCTTTTAAAAACAAGTTCTGCTTCTTCATTTCCACAGAGCTCTTGTTAGGGACCGCATTAACTATATTTATCGTAGTGCCTGGCTCTTCCTCCTCTTTCTTGCAAACTCAGGCTTCTATGCAGAAATATCTGCCCTTTATGAGGGATGGGAATCCCTGCTGTTCCCTGCCAGCCCAAACCTTCTTTGGTCACTGGCCCTGGGAGCAGACAGATGCCCCTTTGTTGTCACACTCCTGGTTATTAGAAAGGCCATACAAATATTTGGCTGTTGGGTGGATGTACAGCTACATGGAGTCTGGGGAGAGGAAGAGGAGGAAGAGGAATAACAGTCCCCTGAAGCACAGCGCCTGTGGGAGAGTGAAGAGACGGGAGTAGCCCCAGAGCAGAGCACAGCATAGAATGAAAGTGCAGCTGCAGGACAGCTGCGTACAACAATGAATAATCAGTCACATGCATCAAGCAACGGTGTTCCTGGCTGGGCTTTTCGAAAGGTCCTCAGTGATTTAAGAGCACAACTGCCATTGACTTCCAGTGGGGCTTTAAGCACTTTCCAAAATTCACCCCTTAACACATCAAGCTGTTAGTTGATGTTCTTTGTACTTCACTCTTTTTTAGCCTTGGGTTGTTTTTTTTTTTGAGTTGGCTGCCTTGGAAACCCACCGTCAGTTTCCATGGAGCAGTGCATTACAGTGTATATATATATTATTATGGCTTTACCTTTATATTCACTGCTCCTACAGCATGGCAATGGTCATTCTCAAATCTCTGAGCACCTGAAAGACAGTCCTATCCTGGGAAAGGGATGTGAACTATGGAAACATTTGCATGTCAATGAAAGCACTCTCCTCTCACTATCTTGTGTCATTCAGCTCCACATTGATGTCTGTCCTGGTTTTGGCAGGGATAGAGTTAATTTCCTTTCTAGTAGCTGGTACAGTGTTTTGGATTTAGGATGAGAACAAAGTTGATAATGCACCGATGTTTTAGTTGTTGCTAGGTAATGCTTACACTAGCCAAGGACTTTTCAGCTTCCCATGCTCTACCAACTGCGAGGGCTGGAGGTGCACAAGAAGCTGGGAGGGGGCACAGCCAAACTGGCCAAAGGGACATTCCATACCATGTGACGTCATGCTCAGTACATAAACTGGGGAAAGCTGGCCGGGGGGGGCCGCTGCTCGGGGACTGGCTGGGCATCGGTCGGCGGGTGGTGAGCAATTGTACTGTGCATCACTTGCTTTGTGTATTATTATTATTATTATCACCATATTATTATTATCATTTTATTTCAATTATTAAACTGTTTTTATCTCAACCCACGAGTTTTTCTCACTTGTGCTCTTCCAATTCTCTCCCCCATCCCACCGGGTGGGGGGAGTGAGCGAGCGGCTGCGTGGTGCTTAGTTGCCGACTGAAATTAAACCACGACAATGTCATATCTGAGTCCATGAGTTTCTGAGCAGTGCTAGGAACCACACTGATGCCAGCAGATGACCATGGTTCATGCCAGTAATGGCACTTGCACTAATACAGTGTCAGGGCTCAGCTGCAGAGCTGGGCTCAGAGACATCAGCATTCTCAAAGCTGAGAATTGTGTGCACAGAATTAGGAACTGAAAGTGGGTGCGTGGCCCTAAAAAGACAGTCTCGGCTCAGGGTAGATCACACCTGCTAACTGTACCAGCTCTAAAACTGACTCTCCTTTGACTAATCACAGAAATAAAATAGGAAATTTTGCATAGGTTGGCATCAGTATTACTGACAAAATTACAGCACCTCAGCAGTGCTCACTGGTCCAAAACAAAAGCTGTTCCCACTTTAAGTAATATCAGGGAACTGGATTTGGTCTGGTGAACACAGAGACAAAGGCAGCTGCAGGGCCCAAGCGTACTGAATGATAGTGGGAAGAGAGTGCCACCGGTGCTCGGCAGAAGTAGGGCCAGGCTTAGCTTTTTCTAGCACATAGAGGCATAAAATGTTACTTAAATTTCTTCTATTTGCAGCCTGAAAATTACCAGCCTGATTTTAGTGGATGAATTCAACTATTAGTTCTGATCAGCCACTCTCCAGAAGAGCTGTCGCCACAGTTCAAAAGTAGTCTCCATGAAGCATGAAAGGAAAAAGATCATTCAGTGTTTTAATCCAGTTAGTACAGCAGTGTTGTAGTACTCGAGACAATGGCACCCCTTAAACACCTATGATTACAGTGCTTTGGAGGGAACTAATTACCTTCAACACTCTCCTGCTGTTTTGAGACATATGGCCATGGTGGACCATGGATAATAGGATTTTATTTGCGTGCTGGTGACTTTGGGTATGGCAGAGAAGCTTGAGAGCAGCCTCTGAGTGGTCAGAGTGGAGAGCTCTTTATAGCTGTAAAAACTGCTGATGCTTCCAGGAAATATTAGCAAGGTTTAGTAACTGAGGGTTACATTCAGCACTACCACACTACTGCACAGTAGATTGGTGTCAAACCAGCTGGAGTAAGCATGTCCCCAGGCAGCACATCTCTTCCTATTTCCCCTTGAGGAGGTGAAGGCAATACTCTTAGTTTCAAAGGTATTCTTTGTCACATCTAGGAGTTTCACAAATAAAAGGAAAATTCAATAGAAACACTCTTTTCTGTGGGACAGGGGAACATATCCAGAGTAATTTCAGAATTTTGGGTGTCCTGGGTTTTGTTTGGGGGTTTGGAGTTTTTTTTCACAACTTTCTGTTCTTCTCACCTCCTCCCTTCTCACTATGGTTCACAGAATTTCACTATATTTTAAACAAACAAAAAATCCTAGATTCTGAGGTCTGAGATAAATGCATTTATTTGTATTTAATTCCCTTTTGGAATTCTCTGTTGGTAATGGGTTCTATCTGCATCTAGCCCCTGTTTATACAGGGAGGAAACACAGTCTGTCCAGTAACCTGTACAACTGTAATTTAGAATCTGAACATGTTCTATCTACAGTTTTGATGGGTAGTGCAGTTCCTGCCCCTCATCTATATCTTCTTGATTTTCCTGAATTCAGCATAACAGTGAATGCTTACCCTTTGAAAGGGAGATATCCTACTTTTAGTGAACTGAGGTTCAAGTCATATCTGAGTTGCTTGTATTGCTGCAGAATTGCTGGGGTTGCCAGGGATCTCGGAAGATCATCTAGTCCAACCCCCGTGCTCAAAGCAAGGTCAGGTAGACCACATTGTTCAAGGCCATGTGCAGTCAGGTTTTGAATAGCTCCAAGGATGGAGACTCCACAATCTCTTTGGAAAACCTGCTCCAGTGTTTGGCCAACCTCATAGTAAAAATGTTTTTTTCTTATCTTTAAATGGAGTTTTCTGTGTTTCAGATTTTGCCCATTTCCCTGGGCACCACTGGGAAGAGTCTGGCTCTGTCTTCCTTACTCCCCCCCGATCAGGTATTTATGGACACAGATAAGATCCCCCTGAGCCTTCTCCAGGCTGAACAGTCCCAGCTCTCTCAGCCTCTCCTTGTATGCTCCAATCCCTAAACCACCTTCATGGCCCTTGGCAGGACTTGCTCCCATATGCCCACTTCCCTCTTGTACTGAGGAGCCCAGCACTAGACCCAGCTCTCCAGATGTGGTCACACCAGCACTGAGCAGAGGGGAAGGACCACCTCCTTTGATCTGCTGGCAATGTTCTTGTTATTGCTATCTCTCCTCAAGCCTGTATGAGGAGAATGAGGGTTTTTTTTCCTATCAAAATATTTTATGACCCTTGAGCAGCTATTGTAATCATATAAAATAGGGCTGTGAACTCCAATACAAAATTGGCCTCAGTGAGTTTCCATCTTGTCTGACAGCAAGAGAAAAATACGTATACAATATTCATGCTTCATTTGAAGTAGTTATACACTATTGCTTCTATTTAGTGTTCTTAATTTTCATTTATTCCCACATAAATTTGACAGTGTATTTAGCATCCAGGTCCATAAAGAAAGAAGTTTATATATGCATTTAAAGACCATTTGAAGTGCTTTTTACTTAGACTACAAATTTCATGTGTTATTTCTTTGAGAAATTGGAAAGTGGTTTTGCACAAGAAAAAATCCACAAGGTGATAATTTTTAAGCACTGAAAATGCAAAATTACACAATTTAAACTGCGTAGTGACTTTAAATATTCTAATGAAATTGATTAAAAGGGTGTGGTTGGGGTTTTTTTCCTTTAAAAAAGTGACTACAGCTTGGAGAACTCTAGTACCTTATGACTGAAAGTCATAAGATCAAAAGTTTATGATGCCGCAAATTATCTTAATTTTTCAATATAATGTTTTTTAAAATGTGAGAGGGGTAGATTTAGGTATTGAAGATGGGTATTGCAGAGAATGAACACAAAGTTGCTATTAGTGTTCAGTAGGAATAATCAGGTTGGAAACAGGTATAACACTTTAAAGCCATGTTCTATCACATTTTTCAATGTGTTCCCATCCTGATGAATTTCTTGCAGGGAGAGGTGCAGTGTCCAATAGGGCTTGCATATTTTCTCTATTTGTTAGCTCTGATGAGCAACTCATAGTGGGGGTGGTGATGTCTGATTCATGGGAAGCAGTCTAGGGTAGAAAGGCAGCTCTAATGAGAATTTGCTGAAAGGCCAGGTACTGAATAGAGTCAATGTCTCTCCCAATAGGCATGTTTTATTTTCACAGCAAAAGTTTTCTTTGGAAAATTTTGATAGCACAGTGATTTGCTAGCAACAAAAGCTTTGGCCTCCTGGGGCAAAGCAGCAGTTAAAGACAGAAAGGTGAGGACTGAGTTCAAATATATCACAAAAGTATTATATCTTTATTATTAAAAATGCTTGGAAAATATATTGCACGTAAACTTACAAGACCCAGCTGACACCTGAGAGGTTTCCATATTTTCTTTGCCCAAAAGTGAAGAACAGAACTCAAAAAGCTTGCTATTTTATTACCGTCTGCTCAATCTCCCCCAAAACCACACATCTCTTTCCCTTCAAGGGAATGTTTTAGAATCATAGACTCATAGACTCACAGAATCACAGAATGGTTTGGGTTGGAAGGGACCTTTAAAGATCACCTAGTCCAACCCCCCTGCCATGGGCAGGGACATCTTTCACTACATCAGGTTGCTCAAAGCCTCGTCCAACCTGACCTTGAATGTTTCCAGGGATGGGGCATCCACAACTTCTTTGGGCAACCTGCTCCAGTGTCTCACCACCTTCATAGTAAAGAATTTCTTCCTTATAGCTAATCTAAATCTACTCTCTTTTAGATTAAACCGTTATCCCTTGTCCTATCACTACAGGCCCTGGTAAAAAGTCTCTCTTCACCTTTCTTATAAGCCCCCTTCAAGTACTGAAACAATAAGTTCTCCCCAAAGCCTTCTCCAGGCTAAACAACCCCAACTCTCTCAGTCTTTCTTCACAGGAGAGGTGTTCCATCCCTCTGATCATTTTTGTGGCCCTCCTCTGGATCTGCTATAAAAGGTCCATGTCTTTCTTGTGCTGGGGGCCCCAGAGCTGAATGCAGTAGCCATAATTTTTTTCCCTAGCCATAATTCGTAGTCTTCAGCAGACTATGTTACTCAAATAGTGGTTTTCAAATACCTGCAACTTAAACAACAAAATATGATTCTGCCTCTTCTGACTCCTCTGCAAATTCTGACAATAAAATTGAAAATGTGGCAAAAACTATCGTAAAATACTTCTGTTAGGACGCAAAAGTCTTATAGTCTGACAACAGAACTTTGTGATCCACAATCAGAAGAAACCTTTGGCATGTAACAGCCCGTAGTTTGAACAGAAGTTTCGATAGACCTAAATGCTCTGACTGCAGTATGGTTGCTGCATGTGTTGCTTGGCTTTGATAGGGTCAGACTGTCACAGGTTATCAAGAGTTTGTATGTATGCTTTCTCTTCTGCCCAAGAGTAAAGGCAAGACATCACATTTCTGTTAATATTTGGAGTGGATAGCCTGGTTTAGCCTCTAGCTTATTCTGAGTGGTATTTGGACTGATGCTTTTTGGCTTGCCTGTTGACTGCTGATTTGTGGTAAGCAAAACTTAATAAATGATGATTCATTTAATAATGTAGGTACCTATCTGTGCCTGTAGCTACTTGTGCCTGTAAGTGCTTGAGCCCAACATTCAGCTGCCTCTGCCTTTTTCAGAAATATTGGTCAACTGCAGCAAAAGCCAGTTTTTCAACATTCCTTAAACTCCCTCAGCTCTGGTATCATCCCCATCTTCACCATTTGCCCACCTAGCTAATGGACAGCTTCAAGGCCTGGCTCAGGTGAAGGCTGCAACATGGGATCCACCTGGCAGAGGAAAGGGAAGCAGGCAGCAAGGCAGTGTTGTCTGTGGGGTTTTGTGGCTAGTCACAAGAAAGGCAATGGAGAAGTTGCACAGAAAGTTCACTTGCTGCGTTAATGGATCCTCAGATGTTATTTTGGTGTCTATCTCCAGTTGATTCCCTGACTACTGAGAATAGTTCGGTATCTCCCCAAAAAATGTAGTAGAGCAGTACCTGCTTCTTTTTTCACTGCTGCAGGGTCCTTTGCCAAAATGATACCTGCCCTAGAACATAACCAAGCAGTCAGATCAGCCTCTGACCCATCCTCATACAGATGTGCCTTACTGGATGTATATGCAGCTGTGCCCCCAGCAAAGCAATGGTATGTACCACCTGTTATCAAGAGGTCACTGATCTGTTGGCCAAATGTGCTGGGAGTCTTGGGAACATGGAGATGCCAGTTGCCATCTCCAGCTCTTTCAATTCAAAGTTTTTACAGATTCACGGGCTCTTTGTTCTGACCACGTTTCATAGTTTGAGGCTGGTACTACTCAACTTATTTCAGCTTTTCCTCCTTTTACTGTTACCTTCCTCTCTGCATCTTTGCAAAGACATTTTCTTAAGCTTTCCCTAACTACCTCTGCTTTCCTTAGAGTCTTAAAGCACACACTTTCTAATTTACATTTTTTGCAGGAGGAAAAGTGTTCCAGTTAGGTAACTTATTGCTCACTTATTCGTGACAAGTGCAAGCTGCCTTCAGTCTCAGCTGAACTGGAATAACTCCTGTGTTGCCCAATCAACAGCCCACTTTCAAGTGGCAAATGGCAACCAGAGCACCCCAGATTTAGCCTTAGACTGTTTTGCTCCGTCAGGGAGACAGTATATGTGCTAGTAAGAAACTGAGAATATTGTTTTGACATTCTTGATTCAACCACAGTTAGTCATACAGCCTTAGAAATGCGGCCAGACACCCAGAGAAGTGCCCAAGCACTAATATACCCTTGCACATGACATATGGGTCACACTTTCTGTGTGACTTGGGCTTTCTCCAGCTCCCTCCCCACTCTGCCTGAGCATCCTGTGAACACGGTTTGCTCAGTTTTTCTGCTCAAATGAAAGTTCCTCTAATGCTTCTGCTATTCCATGTCTCTAGATTTACACAATACTGTAGCTGGGTTCATGTTCTACAGTCTTTCTCAACCATAACAACAATAATACCTACATTGCCTACACTGTGAAAAACAAATCACATTGAGTCCTATCAGTTATCTCCAAGAAGGTATTGATACTGAACTCTATCTGCCCAGCAAGTGGCTCGAGATGAGAAATTACATGCTCCTTAGTTTGATAGTCATAAGAGAGCCAAATACGGAGGAACCGCCTATTGGTACTTCTCTGTTCTTCTGCATCCTGAATGATTTTTATCAAATGCAGTCCTGACTAGGACAAGCATATCTTCTAGACTATACTAGGTAGAAGGAAGAAAATTTTTACAATGAGGGTGGTGAAGCACTGGAACAGGTTGCCCAGAGAAGCCATAGATGCTCCATCCCCAGAAACATTCAAGGTCAGGTTGGACGGGGCTCTGAGCAACCTGATCTAGTGAAAGATGTCCCTGCCCAGGGCAGGGGGGTTGGACTAGATGACCTTTAAAGGTCCCTTCCAACCCAAACTATTCTATGATCCTATGATTCTATGATTCTCAAAATCAGACTAGACTTAACTTACTTTTCCCATGTAATGTCCAGCATATCCACTTGCAACTGGGATCTGTATTTCTGCTTAGCTAAAAGAAATGCATCTGGGATCACTCCTCAGATGAAGTCCTTAGATGTGTTAGCCAAGTTGTGCACATACTTGGCACAAGACGTGACTGAATAAGGTTATGCTGAGATGACTCCCCCTCCTTGTTATCCTGTTGTACCATGAAGATTAGAGTTTGAGATCAGTTCCAACTATCTGTTTTGCTAGTTTCTTTTTAGCCAAAATGACATTTGTATAAGTGCAAAAACATTCAACTCTGGTAGCCTTTGGTAGTGTCAAAATCTACAAAGATTTTGTGGAGTCATTTATTTTTATTTACTTTTACCTCTATATGCAAAACCCAGTGCTTACTAGACAGAACTTGCTCTCTAGTTCTTTCTGTCATCTCAGCCACTCTACTGCACTTTATTCTCCAAGGAAACCTGCTATATGGAGATATTGTGAGGAGCCACAGATTGGCACAGAGTGCCACGGAGTTCTCTCAGACAAAAATTGTGCATGTTTGTTTCCTCTTCTGTGATGTTTTAACATAGGATGATAGAAAAGCCTGTGCAAGCCTTTTGTGTAATAATTTCTCCCAGCATAAAACAGATACCTATACAACATTGTACTATCGAATGTCTGTGGCCTTTAAAGAACTGATATTTGCATTATGCAGCATCAAGGCTTGCATCATTATTTTCTTTTTAATCTGTTTTATTCTTACAGCTGAGTCTAGTTTTAGAGTGCTCTTATTTGTTTACATTTTGGTTATATTACCTTTTTCAAAAGAGACAAAACCGAAGTTTTTATTCTGACAAAAGGTCGAATGTCCTGTGCCAGAATGTAATTTTAAAAAGCAAGCTAACATCACTTTTGGGTTTAAGAAAAGCTGTTTAAAAGAACAAACTAGTATTTAAATTAAATAAATAATGAGTCTTTATTGTTATTATAGTTCAACTCCTAGGTCCTAGCCTGAATACAAACAATTCACCTGTCAGGAGGAGGTAGGTGAAACAGTTCTACAAACCAGAGCTGAAATTCAAGAAGTCTCAGTATAGTCTCACTATACATTTCAATTTACTTAAAGAATAATGCAGTTAGTATACCAGACACTCCAACTTTCTGCTCAGTGTTTGGGGGAAAGCAAGGGTAAAGTGTGCGCACAGGAGTACCCCTACGCTGAATCTAGCACGTGGGAGAAGGGGTCACTGCAGTAGAGCAATCAAAATGCAAGCAGTTGTGTGTGTTGTGCTTGTAATGTAGGGGGAGCACAAACCTCTAAAGGGGAGGGCTGGTGAAAAACCAGCCCTCTTCTTTCTAAAGTGAATTATTATTGGTCATATATTTAGATTCTTTCTCCTCTGTGTGACACAATTGATAGGACAGACTTTAAGATGCATCCTTGGCTGACATCCCTTGTCAGATGCAGAGTCAAATAAGCTTCCACCGGTTTTTGCCCTACCATATGTCCCAGCATGGAGCCCTCTCAAATCCCACTGTTTTTTTGGAACCAAAGCTTTTCATGAGTCCTCAGGGTTCACATTGCCTCACCTCATCAGGCTAGACTGAAATAAAATTTTTGCTTGATACTTATCCTGAATTTCCCAAGCAGCACTGACAGGAATTTAAACTACTCAAGCATTTACCCATGCATTACCATCAAGCAATAACATGAACAAGGAATTTAAACTACTCAAGCATTTACCCAGAACATGAACTGTGATTTCAGATGATTCTTTACTAAGTTTAGCATCAATTAAAGTGAATCTACAAGTGGATTTTGTAACTCCTGGTTAGCAAAGACTGTTAGCAGGTGAATTTCTTAATTCTTAAAGGATGGCCCTTGCCCCTAAGATCCAGCAGAAGGGTTTTACTAGTTTTTCTGTATCTATTTACTCTGTTTTCAGAGAATTATCTACACTGACTCCTGACTGGCAATATCTCATTTCAAGCTTATCATCATCTGTTTGTGTATAAAATTAGGACTATGTTTTCCCCATCTGCATGACTTCACATTTATTGAATTGAAATTTCATCAGCTGCTTCATGTTCCAATCACTCAATACCACAAAAGCCTTCTGCAACTCTTTGCAGTCAATTTAGTTTTGACAAGTTTGAATAATTTTATATCATTAGCAAACCTTGTTATCTTATGCATCTCCCCACTTTCCAGATTTTTCATGAGGATGCTGAAAAACAGCAATATAAGAGCAATTCTCCCTATGGTAATTCCTCTCTATTGTGAGAACTGAACAATTATTCCTAGCTTTTGCTTCCTACCTTTAACTGTTGATAATTCATACTATCTGTGAGAAAAAGCTCCTTCTTATCTCTCTATAGTTTAGGTTGTTTAAAATATTTTCATGGATGTCCTCCAAACTGTTTCAGAGTTTTGACTACCTTCTTTCCCCTTGACCACCTTTATACCGTGTGCTTTCAGACTTCTTCAAAGAATTCTAACAGACTTATGAGACACAACTTTCCTCCACAACTCACACTAACACATGATCAACACATCACATTTATTTCGTGTTTACTACTGCATCAACTACCATGTTTACTTTCCTTTTATTTTTGTAACACAACTCATTTTTTGGTCACAGACACCAAGCTTGTGGTGATACAAACAATAAAGGGCAGTGAAGTCTTTAGTCATTTGCAGCTTTCTAAGCATAAAGCAGACAGTGGTGCACCTATACCAGCAGACAGGTGTAGTCCACTGCAGTAATTGTAGCTGAGCATTGGCCTGAAACAATTTTACCTTAGCTCAGGATATCTATAAATAGAAAGCAGGATTAATTTGGACTTAAATTTTATGTAGTTTGAAACAACGTTTCTCTTGTACTTTTAATTAAAGCTGTCCTACAAGCTTGTGCTCACACAGCTGATGAGAAGTGGCACTTAGCTCTGTAGAGCAAGATTTGAGGATGTCACAGGAGCTCTTGGGGTTCTTATAACCTTATGTGTTAGATGTGTGCCAGGTGCCAGCTAAAAGACTTCATGGTGTAGGTCACAAGCAAGGTATGCATCAAGCCATGCAGTGCTGAGCTATAATGCTGGTGTAACCATGAAGTATCTGTCCCAAAAGCAGAGCTGCTGATGAACAGATAGGGAAATGAGCATGTGCTGAAACAGCTACATTTGACATAACAGAAATATTGAAGTAAGAATAGAAGATCCCATTTTAAAGCTTGTGACAATGTTATTGGTACTAATTTTAGTAAGCTCAATTATTTGTGTTTGATTTTACTTCTTTTCATAGCTATATTTTCACAGCTTTCTCTGTGAGATCTGTGAAGATCCCTTTTAATTCTTTTACTGTTTTTAAGTCTTTTACTGTTTTTAGGGTATCGTCTCTGAAGTTTCATTTTGCTTCTAAATTTTACCTACCATGATTTCACTAAGAAAAAATAAATTGTTTTTGAAAAGGATCTCCATCTGTGTCCTAGCTTGAGAACCCACTCTCGGGCTTAGATTCACTGACCAACACATTATTCACCTCTCCTTGAAATAGCCTATAAATCAGCCTGCAATATGGATCACATACAATCAAAGTAAGTGGTGTAATGAGATTATCCTTAGTCTTAAAAACTAAAGTAAAACAATTCAAAGAATAAAGTTTCCAGATCTGATCCAGAGTTTGACATATCTGACTCAGTGTTGAATAACTGTGGTTGGCAGACACGTCTTCTGCTAATGTTTTTCTTCTTTAACTGGATGATTGCAGAAGCATTTCTGCCTGGATAGCCAGGCAGATGTAAATCCAATGCCTGTTATTGCTTCACCTGTTCTGCTTTGAAATTAGGAGCCTTCAAATATTTGTTGTAGTGGAATTCAGCCTCTCAAATGACCACAGAATAATGTGAGTGTGGCCAAAGTGTGTTAGGAGCATGAAGAAAGGAGTCCTACAAATCTAAGAATTGCCATTATTTTTGAAGTGTTGCATGAATTAAAATGCAGAAAATTGGCCGCCTCCAAGCTGCTGTTTTCAGGGTTAGATTTCCCAAACTGCCAAAGGACTCAATATATTGGATTTGTCCACCTGAGAAGAAATTTTTTTAGTCATCTGTACAACTAAGGTTTCCATCTGTTCCTACTGTAATATAGGTGTGTCTGTCACACATCGGTCATACACATTGATTGTGTATGTACTCAAAAAAGCCCAAGGATAAATTACCAACAGAGTCAAGGTAGCTCCCAGTTGTACCATGCTCTCCCAATTACACCATAGGGAATTGGTTATGCTCTTTTTCACCACCACCCCTTGAACCAGCCCACATAATATGTTTGTGTAACCTAAAAACTGCTAGACTGGTAGAAAACCTGTGGTTACCCTCCCATAAGTGACCTTACATCCCTACCCATCCCAAGGCCAAGGATTTCCCACCCACAGGAGTAGGCACGCTCGTTCAAACCAAGGAGCCGCTGAGCCCAGTACCCTGCCTCTAATAAAGGTACACACAGGGCAGCGGCATGTGTATTTGCACAGCGTGGTTCACAGGGCTTGTGACTTTTTTGTGGTGAGAAGGAGACCTTTGCATGCTCAGACACTGAGGGTACCAGGCTGCTTCTCCTTTAGCCCCTCCAGATCCTCTTCCTGAGGTTCTGGCTGCACTCTTCTCCTCATCTTTTCCTTTTCACTTACACCATTCCCATCCAAGGTCTCATGGGTCATGGTACCTCTTTTGTCAAACTCCTTTTTGCCTGCCCAAGGTAGTCTTTAATGCCACCAGTAGGAGGAAGCTTGGCTGGTGAATATTGGGGAAAGTCCTGGCAGCTGTGGGTCATATTTCCGTTCCTTTGTCACGTTACCAGGCAGGGCACAGCAGGCAACATCCACAGGCTGCTTGGATGCCTTCAGGGAACAGTGAATACCATCAGGAGGGCTATTCTCACTGTCCCCCTCCAGTTCTCAGTCCATACTTACTGGTGGTTGTTGTGGTTGTTGTTGTTGTTGTTGTTGTTGTTGTTGTTGTTGTTGTTGTTGTTGTTGTTGTTGTTGTTGTTGTTGTTGTTGTTGTTGTTGTTGTTGTGGTTGTTGTTATTTAGGTTCTTACACTCCTCCCTTTCTTCATCAGTTATCTCTTAACTGACCTGTTTTTTTTCTTTTTCCCTTTTCTTTTCTTTTTGGAGAATAAAGTGAGGCAGAATGAGAGTACTATTTTTGTTAGTAACAGACAGCAGGGACAGAACCAGTGGGAACAGCAGCCATTAGCCAATACCTGGAAAGCAGGGCAAGCATATTTGATACTGGCCCTAATACTCTCCCAGCCGCTAAGTAACAGCTCCAGGGACTTCTTGACCCTAATGCAGTTTATCTATTTAGTCTACCCTGCAACGGATCTTCCAAGTGTTTATCCAGTCTCTCTTTTAATCAATCTCTGCTTGTAAAGTTCCTCATAAAACAAATTATTTTAATCTTGGTTACGTTGTAATGTATAACATCCTTAAATCACTTAAAAATGGAGAGATGTCTATTTTAAATCACAGAATTAAAGGGGACACAGTTATATTAGTCAGGAAAAAAAGACTACAAATATGCAATTTGAGTTCATGGTAAATTTAAGTCATTGTAAAGGTTATGCACAGTTAGTTTTTCTTCAGTTTTTAGTAGAGAAATGACATAAAGTGTGTCTACTTATGAATATGTAGCAAGGATAATACAAGCTCTTCTGCATAGGAAATTTGACTTAATTCTGTGTGAGAAGACAGCTTGCATCTGTAATTATATTACCATTTACTTTCATATAAAACTCTACTCCATACTAATAACACTTAGCAAATAGAGTGCTTAACATTAATTATACTGGGAGATCTACAAAGCAAAACCCTTCTTTCTACTTTCTTGGTAGACTATATTCTAATAGTAGTGAAAAATCATTTAGTATCTGAATCATACTGTAAATCAAATCATTTAATGCTGATTAGATGTCATATGTACGTCTTCTAGTTTTCAGATTCAGTCAAACATAAAGTGTATTTCCTGACATTTCTTTTTCAGCCCTGTTTTTGTGATAATGTTGTTTTCCTTGCCATTTTAGTTCTGTTTTACAGAAGTACATTATGACCTAAATACTGCAAAAGAGCATCATGGCTAGTTTTTGATTTATGACATGTTATGAATAAGCATCTTACTTCTTCTCTAATCTTGTTTATGATAATATTGATAGAATCAAGTACTCAAGGAAAACATTATGTAGTTTATTGAGAAATTTATTCAGAGGTATTTTGCTTCACCTTTCACTTTGTTAGATAACTATCTGAATTTATTAAGAATAATATATACAAATTTTCTCAATGTGTCAACAAGTCCAGATTTTTGACAGATCAAATATCAGCCATAACATGAATAATCTGAGGACATTGAGTATTTTTATAAAACTCCTATATTTATGTTTCTTTCCTATTTCCCAAATTATTTCACTGTAAAGGCAGTACCTGAAATAATTTCTTCTTGCCTCGCATGGTCTGCTTAACTCTCCAAAGCCTGTAATTTTTTGCAAATGCTGAAGTCATGAGCGTAATTCTCGTTTTGACTTCTGCTATAGATTTTCTGGTGGTTACTCTGAGATATCTGAATAAGATCACTCATTCAACTGTGGCTGATTATGTACATTATCATTATCTTTTTTTTTTCCTGCACTGCCCTCCATTCTGTAGATAAAGCACTGCCCATTCTTGTTGCTGGATCCTTGTTTGAGCATGAGACCATATTTTTTTCTGTTGTCACCTCAGAAGTTGTTACCTTGGCAACATCGAGATCAATCTAAGACCATCTCTAAGAAAAGTACTTTGCCTAGGGTAAGGCCAGATGCTCCAATGAATTACTGCCTCCTCTCTCATTCCTTCCTTCACCCCACTTCATTCATCTTCCTTCATAACTGATTATTCAAGGCCACGTAGTTACTATGAGTCCAACAAGAAATCCTGCCCCTGGTTTGTGACTGGTTGTGATTAAATTCCACTGACTCTCTTTTGGCAGAATCTGATGCAACGACTACAAGTTTATATACCGATTTACTTGGTCTCCTGCTCTGCTATAGAGAAAGACTGAGTAATTTTAGCAAAGTTAGAATAAAAAGTTTGACTGAAATATTTTAAAAGACATCAAGCTCCATTTCACTAGCAGGTGCAGAGGAAATGAATTTATTCAAAATTCATTCCCATACTTAGGGAGAGCTCAATGTTTTTAGTCTATCACAGGGCTTTAAACTTTCTTCACTTTGTGAGGACTTCATCTTTTCAATGTTTCATTGTGTTCATTTCAGGAGAATTCAGGATCTCTTCTGCTTAACATAAACCATTAAGCTAGGGGTGAGTGGGGATGAGGAGTGTGCTAAAAAGGATGGAAGTCTTGTGGAGCTGAATGACAATAGGTGAGAGAATTTATTCTAATTCTGCAGGGCCATAAGAACAAGTCAGAAAGCATTTATGAATTTGTTTCCCTTTGTTATTTTATATTTAGGGAAGGTATCTCTTCTCTAATGAGCTAATTTCACAATCCTTCTCCATGAAGGTTTTTTTTGGTACTTGCCATTATTGTATTTCTTAATGATAGCTTTTTCAAATTTTGAGGTTTCTTTTCTTACTTATCTCTTCCTAGTCTCCTTTAACTGCAGAGGACAGCCCAAGTTTTATTATTATTCTTTTAATGACGGTTTTCTGCTGGTGGTCATGTTTAAAATACCACTTTAGGTGTTTAGGCAGTACAAATACTGTCTTGTTTCTTAATCCTTGCAATAGTCCAGCTAACAGCATTTATTTTAAAAAGCATATGGTCATGGCTAACTTCAGAGAAAGTTAATTGATAATATTCCCACAGTCACACTTCACGAGGGCTGCATGAGGTCTTTCCTTCTCAATTTAAGCTTTAGCTTAAACTTGCTAACTTATGTTTTTTCTTCTCCAGTTAGGATTTTGGCTGAACACAGTCCTGCTTAGGATTTCAAGACAGACTGAAGTTCAGACAACTGGCTCCAGCAAGCAACACTTTGTGGTCCAGCAGTTTACAAGGACTTTCCCTGCCTATTGAATAAGCTCTTTCTTTAAGGGAGGTCAAAGGATTGAACAGTTGCTCACCTTTGTTTATGAAGTTGTTTATAGTTTTCTCCAGGGGCCATGTGCCATTGCCTCCTCCTGGTTATGACTGTCACAGGATTTTTGTGGGCATGTTACTGTACCTACTGGAGGTGGCAGGAGGAGGGGGACACAAGCATTTCCCATTGTTGGATCTAGTTGGAGAACGTCATCTTCAGAACAGTGCTGTAGGGGATAAAAGTCTCTCTCAACTTTGCCATAACACTCCTCAGGAGATGATGCTGATGAGTAAGGTAGCTCTTCTGTTTTGTACGGTGAAATGTGGTGAACACATCCTCTGCACTCACCTTACTACAGAATACAATGTCCTTGCACTTGCATTAACCTCAGAGTTATTTGATTTAAAAGTATAAATGGTATTTAAGCTGAGCATTTGAGGGCATCTGAGAACCTGATGCTTCTGTTAACATCTTTGCTTTTCTGCTTTCTGACATCTGACAGACTCTAAGCAGGCAGCACCCTTTAGCCAGTGTTCAGGTAGCTCTTCCCCTTTCAAAGAGAAAACCCATAAAATCTTGCAAGTAAAGAGCTCACAATGGGGCCGTATTGCCATTTCTGTTGCCTGGTTCAAAGCTTTTGTACACACGTCTGAACATGCTGTAGTGCACAAGGTGTAGGTGGATGACTTTGTCCCTGGCATGTTCCTCTTAGTTCTTCCCTCCTTTGCCATGAAACTGGATATCTTCTTCAGAAAACTGGTATCTGGAGCAGAGTCTGGTAGATAGACTTTCTGACCTTGCCTGTTTCCACACATACTAATTCCTACTGTCACCTCACAGGGGACTTGCAAAAGTTTGACATCTGCCTGTATGTCTCATGCTACTGTAATAGGCATCAGCCTTTCCCCTAAATATGAATTCAAGAGTCAGCACTCATCCTGACATTTTAGAGTAGATTGCAAGGTGGTTTCCATAGAGTTCTCACGGCCTTCATTTGCTGCTGTTATGAAGAAACATTTCTTGGAACCTATAAACATTGTCTTATACCTGTTCATTAACAGAAAATGCATCATGTGATACAAAACAAATTTTGCCAACTCAGTTCCACTTAATGTACACAAGTCTTTGTTACTAACCCAGCAGTCATCTCTGGCAAGCCCCCAATGCAACATAGCTGCAACAAAGTCTGGATATACAGGCTGGCTGGTTCACATCTTCTTCAGTATCACCTTGTTCAATTTTGGGATCATCAAGTCTCAGTATCACCTGAACTGCTAGTTATCAATGCACATCCCAAATTGCCCTGTCTCAATTGGCTCCTCTTCACTCCAATAGCTGCTCTAACAAATCCCTTTCAGCTTTGTTGTTCCTGTTATTTCAGTTCCCTGGTAAGAAACTCAGAGTAAGAAAAATGAAATGGGGCATCAGGAAGGGGGCTGGGGATTTTTGCTAGGAGTCTCTGATATTGGCTGATGCTGAGGGATTGGCCAGGCAAGAACAAGAGGGAGAGTGGAGCCCCAAGCAGTGCAGACTAGCACAGGAGCAATGGTGAGGCCACTTTTCTGTGAAGGAGGGAAAAGGTTCTTCACAAGTTGATTTTCTAGAAAAGGGACCAAACTGATGAATAAGGTGCCATTATCCTTCCCACTGTCATTGCCATAGTAGATAGCATCTTTCTGTCTTGGATATGCAGTCTTAAGAAAGCACACAGAAGTTAAAGCCTGTTTTTTGCAAAGCTGTGCAGGAGAGTCTCAGCATAGTTCCTCATTTAAAGTCATGGCTGGTAAGGTTGCTGGTTGGAGTGGCTGAGAAGTCTGTAGAGAAGATTGCCTGGATACGTTCCCTGCAAAGATGTGACTGCAACCAATGGGAAGAGAGCAAGAGGCAAGCTGCAAACAGTGACAGCTCCTGCTAGAAAAGAAACTAAAAGAGATGAAAACCTAGCCAGGTCCCATTTTGTTTATCACAAAACATGTCCAGACTCATAAATAGGTAACTTTTTCTTATGGCACAACTTCAAGTAGGTGAAACTGTCCATAAGGCTTCAGTTGAATTGCAGCTAGGCAAGATGATGCCTTGGCCATGTACATTAGTCACTGTGTAAACCCAAAGTCTTTATAGAATGTTTACTGTTTTATATGCTTTTCACTTACTACTTCAGTTTTCAGCTCTGTCACTTGTGCTTCATCCAATCCCGAAACCTGCTTGCTCTTCTGCAAGTAATGACTCTATTTGAAACTTCAGCTCATTTAGCAGTGTGTGATTAATTAGGTTCTTAATTAGTTTGATGGTGTGATAGCTTTTGCAATACAAAACACGCATTTTTTAGGCATTGACATTTTTAGAAGATTGAGCACAAAGACTTGGTGACCTTTCCAATTCCTGGTGGACACTGTTAGAAAAGCCTGGAAAGTGTGTTTTTATGAAGTGTTTTTATGAAGTATGTAGATAGCTACCTTTTTTTTTTTTTTTTCAGTGTTCCATTGTGTTGTTTCCTCTTGCCACTTTTACCAATTTCATTTTTTTAAGTAAGTTTTCAACTGCTTCTTAGTATGAGCTAATTTTCCTCTGTTGTTCACTTGCTGTTCTGCTGATGTTCTTAAGGACCAGCATACAGACAGTGGTTGTACAAATCCTCACAGTAACCCCATCAGTTGCCTGTAAATGTTTGACCTCAGGAACAAGTGACTTCTCTGTCTTGGTGTTGGCTTTTTCCATTTCTTTAATGAGGATTTTGTCTATTGACAAGCACAAGTTTACTAATTCTCTGCTTCTCTTTCTCTACTGTGACATATAGACTATGATTTTGGGTTTGGGTTACTTAAAACAAAGCTGTCTTTGTTTTCCCAGTACATGGGAACAACTTTTGTTCAGATGCGGCATGAAACATCCTCCATTATCAAGAGAGTGTCAAATCTTCCCTATAGTTTTGATTTGGCATCACTTGTTTTCCAGGCATTTCTGGATGTGGTTTCTGCTTAATGTTGGTTTGATCACACTCATGAATAATCCTAGGGCTCCATTCAGTTGCCTAAACATAGTGCCACTGGAGTCATCCTTGAGTATCCAAGTTATCTATACGCGGCTGGCAAACCTGGCAGATATGACAGCCCGGATAGAATATTACCATAGGTATAAAGAAAGTAG
>NW_008796213.1:1936304-1940656 GCF_000699145.1 Aptenodytes forsteri | reverse complement strand
TAGGTATAAAGAAATAAGAATAGATTATATTCTTTTTATAAGTAGATTGAAAGGTTCAAGGAAAAGGACATAAACCATGTAATTCTTACAGTATTTAAAACTTTACATAACCTTTCTCTATGAAAACCACTTAAATAATAACACAACAATGTAGACAAGAGGGAATCAGAGCTGGAAAAATAATTCTAATTACAACATGGAAACTTTGACCTCTTTGTAAGTTTGACTTTCATAAATTATGTCATCACTGATAAGAACAAACATTTTTAAAACAAAAAAGTCTTTTTCAGAGAAGTTATTACTTCACCTGATAGCCATCTTTTTTAATAGTTATATGTATATCCTAAGAAATTTAGATCTGTTCCATGCTAATACTTATTAACATCTAGCAGAACATCTGGTGTTGCCAGTCTTAATAGTTTTATTCTACAGAAGTCAACTCATTGAAAAAGGAATTTGGATTGGGCCAGACCTAGAATAACAAAATAACATACAATTGATAAAAGGTTAGGGTTTTTGTCCAACATGTCCTGCTTTGAAAAGGACTATCAGTGCTTTTCATTTTTAGGATCTGTCCAGGTGCTCATTAGAGACAATACTCTTTTGATTGGCAGCTTTATGCCATACTAGTGGACAGCAGCCCAAATTATGCAACTGAAGGGGGAAAAACCCTACTTCATGTAAAATTGCTGTTCTGACTCCAGTGGAGCTTATCCTCTCCTGATAGCAGTGGAAATCTTGAAGTATGCATCAGGAGGAAGAAAGATTGGAGCCTGCAGACTTCTTACGAACCCAAAATGGCACACGGATCCTATGAAGGCCAGTGAACATTCACAGGTGTTTGTCTGCAGGTCAAAGCTCCCCTGCTGCAGACAGCAAGGACGTTGCTGTGTCTTGCACCTATTTTTACTGCTCATCATGCCCCTTCTTCCCCCTCACTCAGCCATGTGCTTTGACCTCAGTCCAGCCAAAACCAAAACTAGAGCTATGCAGGGGGTGATTTATTATGACAAGATGCATGACTTCACACCATGTTTTGTCTTGATAGTAGTTATGCGCCAGCAATTTTGCTACAGAGAAAATGAACTTTTTTAGCTTTCTTTTTTTTCCAAAGGGACTGAAGAAGCTGTTACTAACACTTTAAATAATCGTATTATTCGCAAAGAGAACATTTTATAATCAAATTCTGCTCTGACATAGAAGACTCTGGGCAGCAGACTCCTAGATGCTTGCTAAGTGCGTAACAGGACTTTGCACTCAGATTCTGTTCTTGTACATGGGGTTACGCCTTGCAGATGGAGCCCTCCATCTGGATCTGCAAAAGTCCATGCTTCCTGCAGTCCCCAACAAAATGAAGCAAAAGTCAGCACAAACTCAAAGAAAAACTCTCTTCCATAGGCAAGTCTTGCAGGCAAGAGGGTAAGGTTATTCCTAGACACAAAATACTATGTAAAAATTGGAGTAGTTCCATGAGGTGGTCTGAGATTCCTGTCTTCTGCAGAGACTGAGCACTGGAACGTGGTCTGCCACCAACTAGTCTTTGCTTTTCCCTTTTAAGGACCTCCATTATAAATCTAAGTACTATATGTACGAGAAAGGTTTGAGCCACAACAGCTTAATAACTCTGCATCAGCCAGCTTGGGTTTGACAAAGTCCAACACCCTAGCTAGGGATGGAGCTAATGGATATTTCATTCTGACTTCCAGAAATCCTGGAGACTGAAAATCAGACATCACATCTAAGATATCTTACTGAAACCAATGAAGAAAAGTACTCTCCACTAGGGGGAATGGAGGAAATGCAAGCTTTTTGAGCATCTTCTTTCTGATTTAAGGTTTTGAAGCAGGTCTTTTTTCAAGTAGAAAAGTTAGCTGTTTTCACAACAAAACAACTAGATCTTCAGGGTGATGCTGGTTTACTCATGTTTTATCTGGTACAAAATTATCTTATTGAGGAGGACTGCTATCAAATGCACTCTTTCTTTTAAATTAAAGATTTTGGAAAAGCATGTTTCTGTAAAGGCTTGTGCTAATAATATTCACACATCCATCTTTAAATCTCTTTTTTTCCTCCTTCTCGACTTTAACTTTCAGTCAATTAGGGAGTGAGAACAATAGCACCTTATTGCTGTGGGACATTTGTTCTTCAGAAATAGTAAATAATGGTAAAAGTTATATAAGGCTGACAGATACCATCTCTTCAATCTTGCTTGGGCAATTTAAGATGTCACATCCTCCAGTTATGTCTCCTGCCCTTTGCTAGAAGTTAATGAACTGGTATCAATTGTGACAAAACGGGCTGTCCATGTGTTTGTATTAGTGCACCAGGCTGTGAACTGACGTACCTGAGGAACAGACACATACTCCTTTGTCAAAATGCAAACTGTTGGACAAACTGATAGCAATTTTAATCCACTAAGAAATAGAGTAAAATTAGGAAAAGGCCTAGAATTTTAAGGTCATTGTTGCTAATATTTCACTTGGATCTACTCAAATCATGGTAATCCCTATATGACTGTCCACCACTGCAGTTGAAGTGCTAACAGCCTTTTCCATAGAAACAAGTGAATGGACAAAAACTCATTAATATATGCATTCCCCATAATTACACAGTAAAACAAAGATTTTTATTAGATTGCTTGGTAAATGTATCATACCAAAATGCGATTAACGTGACCAGATCAAGAAAACAAGATGTTATACTGAGCATTATGTTTTACCATCTGATAGGCCAGCTGGTACAAATTAAACTCATGTTACTGTTTGTAAATATTATAATACCATTTGTAAATATATGCATATATTTATATTTCTATAATTTTATTGTATCATATTATATAAATATAGGATTTAATAGACATTTACATATTTAAATTATATATTTATATATATGTCTATAAATATATTCATATATTTACAATAACAAATAAGCATTATCAAAAGATGATCCTCTGTATGCAAATAAATGGAGTACAATTTGAGCTAATCAAGTTAACTTTAAACCAGCTTCTGGGGAGTCTCAGCATTATTTCTTATGTCTTGAATATTATTTTTCAACTTCACTTTACCCTTAAGTGTATGATTGCCTGGATATCCTGCGGAGGCAGCACTTTGAAAATGTAATTGCTCATTTCCATACTTGGAATCATCCCTGGAGTTCAGCTATGCTCCATGCAGCAGAGAAGAAAATAATCAAATAAAAGTGCTGAACATGCCACCTCATTACAAAGTTCTGCCAGGTAGCAGGTTTTTGGGGGTAAACTTAAAAAGATGTTTTCTATTTCGGGAAACCTCCAGGAACTAACTTTCTCTTACTCCTCCTTCTCCCTAAGTAGCTTTTTCTACTTCTTCTGTGTGTTTTCTGTCTGGTATCCATTTGCTCTGAATGCCTTCGAGAACTACAAAAAAAATGCCATGGTTTTGTAAATAGGTTATAAACTTAATGAGAATCTCACTTCAAGAGACCATGGTTAATCCAAAAGACATCTCTGTGTTCACAGTACACACACAGTGCCCTGGCATTGTCAACAGTTAACAGATCATTTCTTCTGTCCATCTGTGAGTTCATATAATTTGGTAATAGACCTAGTTTCTAGAAACTTTAATCCCTTTGTGGCAGATTGCCACCTTTCCTAAGCAGACTAATTCACCATGTTGTCATTCACGTGCATGGGTTGTCTTCTTATAATATATGTATGTATATGCATACAGGTTATTAGTGTTGAAGGCTGCATAATGCAAATTAAATGTGATCAAACAGTATTCTCTATTGTTATGTTCACCTACAAACATATATAATAAAATCATGTATGTCAAGCCCCATTCTCCACACTAGACATGTTTGCTGTTAGTGAGCCTTCTACCATAAAATAAAATAAAACACTTCTCATTATGATGGAGTGACTACATCAGTGGACACAGGAAGGGCTACAGATGTTGTCTATCTGGACCTCTGTAAGGCCTTTGACACGGTCCCCCACAACATCCTTCTCTCTAACCTGGAGAGGTATGGATTTGATGGGTGGACTGTCCGGTGGGTGAGGAATTGGTTAGATGGTCACATCCAGAGGGTAGTGGTCAACGGCTCAATGTCCAGATGGAGATTGGTGACGAGTGGCATCCCGCAGGGGTCTGTATTGGGACCGGTACTGTTTAATATCTTCATCAAAGACATAGAGAGTGGGATCGAGTGCACCCTCAGCAAGTTTGCAGATGACACCAAGCTGAGTGGTGCGGTCGACATGCCAGAGGGACGTGATGCCATCCAGAGGGACCCGGACAAGCTTGAGAAGTGGGCCCGTGTGAACCTCATGAGGTTCAACAAGGCCAAGTGCAAGGTCCTGCACCTGGGTC
>NW_008796213.1:1920382-1935719 GCF_000699145.1 Aptenodytes forsteri | reverse complement strand
GACCTTTAGAGGTCCCTTCCAACCCAAACTATTCTATGATTCTATGATTCCATGAAATTTGTTCAGCTGTCTAGGAAAAGTTGAACAGAAACACTAGAACTGGCCAGACTGGATTTTATACAGATAAATAGATGACTCTTACCCCCCAATATCTTATCCATTGCTTCACTATTTAATTCCTTGCTTTGGACAGCACTGCATTACAGGTTTAAAGAGGTTACTGCATTTTCAGTTGCATAGACTAATTTGCATTTATCTCTTATTTGATATAAATTCTGTGGAAGGAAGGAAGGAAGGAAGGAAGGAAGGAAGGAAGGAAGGAAGGAAGGAAGGAAGGAAGGAAGGAAGGAAGGAAGGAAGGAAGGAAGGAAGGAAGGAAGGAAGGAAGGAAGGAAGGAAGGAAGGAAGGAAGGAAGGAAGGAAGGTTGCATTTATCTCTTATTTGATATGAATTCTGTGAAAGGAAAGGAAAGGAAGGAAGGAAGGAAGGAAGGAAGGAAGGAAGGAAGGAAGGAAGGAAGGAGGAAGGAAGGAAGGAAGGAAGGAAGGAAGGAAGGAAGGAAGGGTCTTTGTAGTTTCTTTTGTTGGATCAAATGTTTTCTTTTTAGAGGTTTTTTTTACTGATAGAAATTACCTGATTCCCCTTCCATTTTAAAATTTAATTGTGCTGGTATTTTGGTGGTGAAAATATAAATGAAGCCTCATTACAACCGAGTGCATGCAGGGTCAGTAAATTCTTTCTTTTGGAAAACTAGTGAAATGAAAATGAGACTGTTAATAGAATATCCATCACATTGATGAAACTGTTGATTAAAATTCACCCTCACACATAACCTATTTGTAATTTCTCTGTAACAATGTGTATTAATGGGGTCTTGCTACTTCCTTATTAGTGTTAAAATGATAGCAGGAAATGTTTTCAATTTAAAACCTTTTTGCTACTGGGTTTCACAAGAACAAACCTTAGTTCTTGTATAAAAATCAATTATTTATATGGTCTGAATATATAATAATTTCTATGATTAGAAAAAAAGGAGGCTTATTTACATTACTCCATGTTATGCTTAATATAGTATGCAGATTTTTCCAGACCTAACCAAGTCTGAATTAAATTTTTGTTACCAAGCAGGAATTTATAGTACTTAAAGGTAGGTCTGAGGAGGAATAGTATTTGAATTCTAATCTAAGACTGAATTCAGTATGATTTTCCACTTTGTTCCACTTTCTGGATGACAATTGTATGGCTCATTTCACAATATGCATTTTACAAAGACCATATATAGAAAGAATTAATCTATGCTGCATTCCTCCTTCAAAAATCTGTACAAAATGAATTATACTGGTCTTTTCCTCTAACTAAAAAAGAAAAAAATTAAGCATGGAAAAGCTAAATTGTCCAAGGCCACAGAATATATACATGGCAGTCATGATGCTTGGCTGAGCCAAAGTTACAATCAGATGGCTTTTGACTTAGGCCATGTAGCATCTCATTAGTTAGGGCTTATTTTTGCAAAACTATAAACATGCAAGTTTGAATCCAAATCTCATTTTTCTCCCACACTGTATCTCAAGGGCTCGAAAATATGCTGTTCATTTTTGCCATCTCAAAACCCAGCTCTTCATTTTAATTTGCCTCAGCATGAAAAAATATGCCCAGTTATTTGAAGTGAAAGCTAAGTTCTTCCAAAAATTCTTCTTTATTCATGATCTACTCCCATTTCAATACAGCCTTCAGTATTTTCTTCTTTCAGCAGTGTTTCAGAAAGTAAAATGTGAAGAGAGTATCTTGATAGATGACATGAATAAGGAAGTTCCTAAGGCGGCATCACTGAAGCTCAGGCTGACTTGTCAGCAACAAGAAAATTAATATGGATGTTTTTTCCCCAAGTCTCACCAGAAGGACTAAGTCAAGTGTTCTATCTAGATCCAGATGTTTCCTCTGTGGAATTCGCATGCAACTGCAGCATTGCATTCCTTTTCTTTGGGAAGGCAGGAATTCACTTTAGAAATCTTACACCCTGGTCCATAAGATTTCATTAATGTAATCAGAGATAATCTTTATGGTCAACAGATATGCTACCTGAGAGGACTGCAGTGTAGACTCTACGGTTGATGCCTCCATGTTACACAAAGGATATTCATATATATGAGCAAGTCAGACTACTTTTTGGACCTTTTCTCCAGTGCAGAGCTCAAACTCTCCCTCTTCAGTGCTCTGGACAACAGAAACATGGGGATGAAGAGGACAGCTTCTTGTTTTCTCTTTTTCTTTCCCTGCCAGTTGGTCCTGTGGCCAACTGGCCCAGAACGGCTCTTTATTGTAGAGCAGGCATCCAAACTTTCCCTGTGAGTCCTGTTGTTTTCATTCCACAGGTAACAACAGGAAAGAAATACCTTAGTTGGCATTGAATTTCTCAGTCTAGCAGAGGAGAGTACACATAAAGTTAAAACAAGGGCAGACAGCAAATCTTCTGAAAGATCAATGTTCCTATCTCTAGCCCAAACTCTGTTATGGCTGTGTCTGGCATTACAAGCAGCACTGGATTTTTCTAGCAACAGTTTATACTAAGGAATTAAATCTGGCTTTCTGTACTGTCATAGTAGGGCAGTTAGGGAGTGATCTTCTATTGACTTCACATTCAAAGGAGCTGTACTTGTTTATAAATCACCAGCGTCTTGGCATGCAGAGCATGCAAAAGGAAGATAAGATCTGAGATTCAAGCCATTAGAGAAATGTTATGAAGATTGATTGGAAACAATGTTTAACTACTTAGTGCATCACAAGGCAGCGTTTTCTCATTCTACAAAAGGGCAATATACGGTTATAGCTTACAAAGCAAAATTGTTTCTTCATTTGTAAAATTTCACAATTCACAATCTCAATCTCTTAAAATATGCTCAATCACTTAAAAGATTTTGTTATGGTAGATGTTTAGCAGGGTGTACAGACTCTAACAGGAACTATTGCATAAACATGTCTGCTATGATTCTGAGTTTGTAGATCTGTCAGCAGCCCATGACATCTTGAACTACCATGGGTTCCTTGCCAAAACTGTACTGTATAATAAAACATCAACAAATGGTAGGGCTGACAAAATCTCTGTCATAACGCTGAGCATTTTCATCTGGCTATGGACCAATCTGCAGTAATGGCAAAGCCAACAAAATGGCTTACTGAACTTGCACCCACGCTGCTAACAACCTACATGAATAACTGGCCAATCTACCTGGCACGATGGCTTATCTGAGTGGACAGCTTGTGTTTCCCTTTTTGAGTGGAAAATAAATTTATTGTATGAAAAATAATTAATTTGATAAAAACATAGAGAGTTTCTTTCATCTCCAGAATCAGTCCTACAGGAGAGTTAATCTAGTCTGGCACCAGATAGTATTCAGCCACTCTTAGAATCCAGCCAACAAAGCAGAAACAGGACCAGTATGGAGAGAATAAAGTGTAGATCTGGTGTCTGGAGTAATACACTCTAGGAGCTCATGAATTCTAAAAGTAGGGCCGACAGGAAAAGATTGCAATCGAACATATTTGCATTCAGACAATTGGCAACTTCTGTCTGAGAATAGTAAATCTACAAAAGAATTAAGCTTTTCTTGAGTGAAGGCTACCTGTGCATCACCAGATGCCTTAGATAACTGGAGAGAGTTTGTTGGGATTGCACAGTCAGGGATTAGAAAAGTAATCACAAATATGACAGAAAACTGACCACTGACTGAAGATGTACAAAATCACAGCACAACTGGCTGACTGAAATTGCAGAAAGCTTTCTTGCCACAAAACAGCTGTTGCCAAACATCTACTTGTAGATGCAGGAGTGTGTTGAACAAACTGGAAACACTTGAATTGGTTTTGAATGTGTGACAGGACAAGAGATAATATGCAGAAGCAGGATGTTATGCATGAAGTACAGATGTATGTTAACATATGCAAAAAAAAGATCATGAAATATTAGCTGATGTGTGCATTCTTGGGAAAGCTTTGAAATACCAAGAATCTGGCTGGAAATACAGATTAGTCTGTAGCTTGTGTGAAAGAAAGAAGCAGAATATATTAAGATATAATGTAGGCTGGTATTTATTAGGATTTACCTTTCCTGAAACTTTGCACATAATTAAAATTAAGCCAGAGGAGACATAAAAATTGAGTGCCCCCTTGTAAAACCAGAATCTGTTCCATTAAGTGTATTTGCAATTTTTTTTTTTATTTCCTCTGCTCTGAGAATCTCTTGGTTGGCCTAACATCTTCCAGTTGGAAACTCAGTCTAAACATGCCCTGTAATTTTCCCATTACTTTCTTTTGCAGCACTGGTACCATCCTCTGCAATTCTTCCTTTTTTGGGGGGTTTCAGCCTTCACAATATCTTTGAACAATTATAATGTTACAGGCGTCATGATAGTCACTTAGCCTAACAAGGCTGCAGTTACTTGGTTATCCATCCTGCCATCGTGTTAATAGCTTTTGGTCTTTTCCTCAGACTTCATACATCTTTGTTATTTGAAGTACTAAGAATAACATTATTCCAGCTCAAACTCTCAACAAACCTGCAAAGATAGGCAATATGTTTTCTTCTACATGATGTGCTCCTGCATAAACAGACCTTGTCTTCTGGTCATAGTACATTTATAAAAAGTCTCAAAGTGACCACCACAATCACCTTCATGATCTTTTTCTGCAGACCAATTTTCTATATTTCTTCCTTTTGTTCTCTCGCTTACTGTTCCCATGCCATCTCAGTTAGGATAGTTCTTCCAAGATTTTAATTCCTCATATTCTAAAATCCAAGTCTCTTTCATGTTGTTCTAGCTTCCCTTTCGAGCACAGTTCATAACAAGCTGATATCTGCTCCAGATTTCATTCTTTTTTCTTTCTTCTTTCCCTGTTGTCACTGGAAGGTCAAAAACCACTGCATTTAAGACCTATGCGTTTAGGCCCTTTCATTCCAATAAATATATTTGCATTTATCATTACTTTTGCACTTTTCTGCACTCCAAAGCATATGTATTCAGTATTTCTTCCCAGGTAGACTGTCTGGGACCACCCTGCACCAGCCCTGAATGTTCTTCTGTGAATACACACTGCAGTTAATCACTGCGTTTGATCAAGTGCTGATGTTGGGGTTGCTCTAAAAAGAAAATGTAAACACATTTTCTGTCCAATGCTTTATTACACCTATGAATTCTCTTTTTCCACACCAAGTTGTCCTCCCACACAGGGCAGCCATGTTTGCCTGAAGTTTCTTTACAAACTCACTCTCTTGATACTCAAAGAAAAACAATCTGCGGTAAAGCTCTGCCACAGACTGCCTATTAATTGTGGACTAGCCAGTTGATCAGTTTGTCCCATCTGTTAAAGAAGGATAATAGTCTTGTCATAGTCTCATCCACACATCTATTTAGATTATAAACTCAATAAGTAGGACTTTCTTTTGCCATCTTGTTCTCAATGTTTAGCAAAAACAAGCCATCAAGGCCTACTGCAAAACCAAAATACACTGCTGGCTTAATCCCCACAGACAAAATGTCCTTTCTTTTTAAACAGAATAGTGTTGCTAAAACATATTAATGCAAGTATAATTATGAGAATTCTCTAATTCCTAATCTACCTCTTTAGAAAGGGTGCAGACTCCTTGCATTTAACCTCTGAATTTAGGATTGGCTCCTTTCCTCTTGTTCTGATATATGGCAGCTGATAACTGAGATCATAACACTATCATTCTGCATCTGAGTCCAGAGTACCCAAAAGAGCTTTCAGTACTGTTTCTGAGGAGATGCTTTAATTCTTGATTTCACTGGCTCCTGCACACCTTTAATTTCTGTGATCAAAGACGCAACACCCCATCTGCCAACATGATGTCCCTATTCATCTAGCAATCTTCAACCCTTACCGGTTGTGTTGATTATCCACTGTACCTTTTCCATAGTATCTAATTTCTGCTTTTTAGTAGACAATGCTTTTTACTCTGTTAAGATACAGGATGGACTCCTTTTCTTTGGTATTGCTTCCTCATCTTATCTCCAGCTCCTTGAACTATTCCAAATATACATCTGGACAAACTAACAAAAACTGTGATCTTGCCTTTGCCCCATGACTCAGTTTTGCTACAACAAATTTCCTTTGGAGTACTGCCTTCCTCTCTGGCTGTTACAACCAAATTCAGGTCCAGCTACCAGCTGCCAGCCTTGCTGCATCTTTCCAGCACTACCTACCACTTACTAGGCAGTGAGATAACGGGACCTGTTATTTCCTTTGGCAGTCCAAGTTAGAGGCAATTTTGGCATTATTTTTTAATCTCAAGTCTGTCTTAGTGTTTCCAAGTCTCTCTTGTGACTTCTCCCTGCAGCTGGCAAAGCAAAAATAGAGAAAGTGTTTTCAAGAGATGTTCTAACAGTGAAAACATGCCTTCCTTCCTATGGCAATGTTTGAAACAACGGCCTTAGACCCAAAGGAAAGTCACTTTAATAAGCCTATAATTATGACATGCCCTCAGAATTGACTTTGCTACACTATTTGTACCTTTCTAATACGCAACATTTTATATATATTATATACCACTCTTTTCCACCATTTCTTCCAACTTCAGTTCTCCAAAAGCAAAAAGTTAGTGAGTGGAACTATTGTCCATATAATGTCCTGTCACTCCTTCATTAATGTTATTTTACTTTGCTTAGAAAAATTGTCTCTATATATGGAACTGAAGTAGAGGAAGGGAATCACTGGAGGAGAAAGGCAGAAGTAATCTAATAAATAAGAGAAAGAAAATTCACTGAAATCAAATGAAAGAATTATGAAGGATGAGAGAGAATTGAAAAGTATATGCTGATTTTAGAAAGATGAGGGAAGGGCAGAAGAAGAAAAGAAAACAAGAATTTAGTGCGTAGGTAAGCAAAGAAATTATGTACATAGAAAAAAATCTGTTAAAAGTTAGGTGGAGGGTTACACTTGCTATAAAATGTAATGGATACATCAAGCTGTTTCTGTGAGAAAGGATTTTAAAATCACATCTGCGCTTTTTTCTTTCTTCAGCTTCAATTTAAGCTTAAAGTACGTGTATGGTTTTTAAAATCTCATTTCTCTAGAAAAGAGGGGGAAAAAAACCTGTGCTGGATGTAAACAGCTCCAACTATAATAGGAATTAAAACAAAGCTTTAAAAATTTGTAGTTTAGATACATTATAATTATTTAACTCATACCACCTTCTTTTATGTTTTCATACCCTAGCTTAATGCAAGCTTTTTTTGCCAAGGTTTTTTTTATGCAGTTAGACTGAAGGAGAGCTGGACCTCTTCTGCTTTTTGTTGCAATGACTGAACGTCAACAGTGACCAAATTATTCTTTCTTACTGTTCTCTTCCTATAGGTCACAACATATTGAAACAAACTGAGTGCATAAACTTTTGGAAAGTGAGGCATTCTCTGTTAAGATATCTAAAATTCCTTTACAAAGCTTTTTTCTTTGCACTTGTCAAAGAGGGAGGTGTTTCCACATAAATTTCAATTTTTCTGCTTTTTAACTTGCACTAATCATATTCTATCTGACTTTCCTTTCAGCATTAGCATCTGTTATATGACATCTAATTTTGCACCCCAGCAGCATTCACCATACCAAGTTCCCTGTAAAGAATATTCCAATATTGTTGCCTTGGTGCTCATTGACAGTCAATCTGAAAATAGGCTTTAAAGTCTTTGTTAAAGTCTTGAGTTTGTTTTGTGTCTCTTTAAAATAGGAAAGTAAGCAAATCTGGACAGGTGTTATACTTGGCAAAGATGTCTGAACGGGTCAACTTGCAGTTTCTGATAGGAAGAGATAGACCACCATTAATATGAGACTAATATAAGACTAAAATACTCCTCTAGATGGCCTTTGAGATGTCATGATGCTTGTAATTAATCCAATACAAATTATTTTAGGTAGAAGAAATTCCTTGTATATAACAAAACGCTTCCCCTTGATAATATTGCTTTGTCTCACTCTGAAGCCCTGTGTACACCTCCAGGGCAGGATTGGGTCCATTTTGGAGGATTTAGGGTTACAGAGACAATAGCACATCTGCTCTCCTTTCAGCCTCACTCACTATACCACAGTGAGAAAGATACTCCCTTTTCTACAAGATATGAAGCTAAGGTAGTCTCTGAACATTATTTTAAAAAACAAACGGAGAAAAAGTAGGAACCCCAAAACATAATCTAGTTTCTGGGTTTATTCTTGGAACAGACAAGCCACATGCTGTTCCCTGTTCACAGCTTGAAGAAAACACATGATTCAGTCCTTAATATGTAACAAGGAAAATGTAGTTTCTACTAGGAATCTAGGGACTGCACACTGACCATGTTTTCTCCTTATAAATAACAGATCACGGACTAGAAATACTGTCTCTCCCAGATTATATCGTTATCTTCTTTGTGAATTCTTGATCAAATTTCTCATCTTCTGATTGATTTTTATATTAGCTTACAATACATTGCCTTTAAAATTTAATGTTTACTTCCAAGTTGTTATCCCCCCCCGCCAGCTTCCCAGTTTAACGTCTGGTAATCCTTTTGAAATTCCAGGAACTTCGTGTCTTTTTAACTAAGCAAAGTAGAAGCCCTCCAAACTGAGTATTTTTATCATAGAATGGTTTGGGTGGGAAGGATGACCTTTAAAGTTCATCTAGTCCAACCTCCCTTCCATGGGCAGGGACATCTTTCACTAGATCAGGTTGCTTAAAGCCTCGCCCAACCTGACCTTGAACACTTCCAGGGATGGGGCATCCACCACCTCTCTGGGCAACCACCCACATCATAAAAAATTTCTTCCTTATGTCCAATCTAAATCTACTAAATCACTCAGTTTAAAACCATTGCCGCTTGTTCTATCACTACAGGCCTTGACAAAAAGTCTCTCTCCATCTTTCTTATAAGCCCCCTTTATATATTGAAAGGCCAGAATAAGTTCTCCCCAGAGCCTTTTTCTTTTATACATATATAATTGAAACCAGGTTTATAAACAATCTCCAAGATTCACAGCAACTACCTTTTCATAAGAAATCTTGCTAAGCATAAACAAGTAGATTGAAATATTGTTCTCTTGCAAAACAGAATCCTCTGTTTCAAAATCTTTTCTTAGCATAAAAATACTGGGACACATAAACTAGGTCTTAAATTATCAATGGCAAAGATACATAAAAAACTGAATTAAGAAACTCAGATGAATAAAAACAGTACTAGCAAACTAAGTGAGTTATTTTTGTTCTGTCCTTTTCCAAGTACTAGTATAAACACTCATCAACTGGGGGAAGAAACGTAGCATGTTGCTATGCCACTGGATCAGCCTGAATGATGAATAAAACCAAACAAACAGGGTCCAAAATCCAAATGCAAATGGACTCTCCACTAGTACAAATTCTGAAAGGGGAGCTTTGTAATTATTTAATAGCCCTTAGCAAAAGGAATTAAAATTTGTAACTCCTCCCTAGAACTTGCCTTGTACATAGCCAGAAAAGATTCTTGGTAGAAATAGCTCCTTATATAATGCTTAGTTCTTCAAAATACTGAGACACAGGCTATATTTTAACGGCTAGACTTAGTGAGAAATGCACTAGATTCAGAGCAGGTAAATAATTACTGTTACCCCTTGGTACTGTCAGCCTGATCTTCTGAAATGAGGAAAAGCAATAGAAAGGCTTTGCTTCTTGCTAGTAACTTCCAAACCATGAGGGACGTGTTACAAGACAGCATACCAACAGATGTTCAGCTGTTAGAAAGATACTGATTTTGAAGTTAAACAAATCAAATACCTGGATGATATTATCCGGATGTAGTGCTGTATTGATTCAAGTGAGATTTTGCTGTTGCTTTAGTAGATGAGGTTATAAAATCTTACACATTAGACAGGTTTCAAATATTGGTTGATACTCAGCTGTCTCAGGTAACTATTCACTTCTAACGGACTGTGCCTCAAAGCAGCCTCAGTGCAGCTGCACAGCCCACCTGAAGCCTATCTTGTGTATCTCACACAACAAATTTAGAAAAAATTTCATACCCCATCGGTTTCTGGTACCTAAAGATGGTAGTATGGAGTTCTTGCTCTCAACAGGTCACATATGAGTAATCCCACTGATGCCATTGAAAAAGTAACCAACCAACTGTGTGTGTTTTCAGTATATTAAGTTCGGCCTGAAATAGAGCACTTAGAAATTACTCTTTTGGAAAGAGCTGGAAATGAGATCACTGCCATTCCAGCTTTCTCTTCTCTGTTACATAACTTCCCAAGAATCATTTGCTAGATTGGCATGGCTCAGCTGAATATTGGCTAAGAATTTTTATTAAAGGTATTTTGTAAAACTTCTTGGGAAATTTTAGAAGAATGCGGATACTGAAGACCACATCATCCATGTTAAGAAGTATCCTGCTCCAACATAATTCCAATAAGTAAATAAAAGTGTTAGGGTTATTAAATACAGCTTAAAGACAACAGATATTGTCTAACACTGAACAGAGATTGCTAGAAAGGGTTAAACAGGAGAAAGTTACTAGATATTAACAAAACCACAAGAATTTCTTTTTGTTAATTTTTTTTGCCAAAAGAAATGGTAAATTTGGGAAGCACTCTGATAAAGACAAAAAATTCTGTTATGAAGCAAATATTTTAGCCAAACTTATTATTCAAAATTAATATAACCCTATGTAGACTGTTAATATAATGTTTAAAACACTTTGTTTCTTAGTATTGTCTAGCAGTTGGTACTTTTTAAATTTTCTTTACTGAATGTTTAATAAAAGTAACAAATTTAGCCAAGTTGTGGAAAACCTGAATAAACTTAAAAATCTATTGACAGAAGTGTGATGAAGCATGGGAAAGTGGATGTTATAGTCCTAGAAAAAGTGTGTACAGGAATTGTTTCTATTACATGTTTTTATTATGGAAGAACTAGGCAAAGTTGAGAAAAATGCACAAAATTAAAAGGCCTATATTCAAGACAAAAATGCAAAATGGAAAAAAATGTTGAACCAGTAATCTTTGAGTTCAGCTAACCTGGTACATGGCTTGCTGTTCTTTGAGATATTAAGACAGTTTTTCAACTGTTGCAAACAAAATCTACCATTTGCTTTAGCAAATGAAGTTGCTTTCAGCTCATCAGTACTGCATTTATTTTTCACAGCTACTGCAATGCAATTGTTTATTCTAACATCCCTTGACCACATTTTTTATGATCAGTAATGTATCATTAATAGAGAAACAGAAAAAAAAAATTGATACTCAAAGAGTGACATTAAATGGTTGTGTTACAACTATTTGGGGAAATAGCAAGTTTGAACATTTTTTATGTTTCTTCTTTTAATTTGTAGATTTCCTAGTAAAAAAGGTCTTCTTTATGTATACAGTACACATTCAAAGCTAACTGTAAAGGAGTAATTTGTGACAGGTATTTAATTAAATAAGTAGATGTCATTTTAGTAACCTACAGAAACTCCTCTAGCTAAGATTTAGAATCGATAAATCCATTAAATCCTTAAGCCTCATTTACCTTGCACTCATCATCTACCCTCTAATTTATTTAACAAATAGATAACGCAAATTTGGAATATTCATTTGAATTACAGTTTTAACAGACATAGGTCAAACTGGGTGTGACCTTTATCAACACAACTTGCAGTTTGTTATCATTCCTCCTATCTCTTGAAATTAACTTACATTCATTTAGCAGAACCAGAAATGTTATGGGGAAGGTGAGTCTAGATTTTCACAAATATAGATGTCATCTACATACAAAGCAATCAGTCTCTGCAGACATAAAGTATGTTTTTAATATTCCCCTAAAGTAAGGCTAGCCAAAGACAAATGGCTTTAATGGAAGACTTTCAGAGGACAGAGCAGCATCCATCCTTTTGGCTGACTGGGGTAATATTTCACATTCAACTGTCTGGCATTTCTTTGTACCATGATAAATGCTGAGTGCTGCAGCTGACCCATTCTGAAATTTCATAGTGTTTTCATGGCATCACCAAGTAGAACTCTGTGATTTTTTTTGTGACAGTTGCAAACATTAAAGAGAGAAATAGGGGAAGCAAAGCAATGAAAAACAGCTAGTTTCCTCCTCCTCTCTAATTTCTGACCAAAGAAATAGTGGAGTGCAGTTCATGAACTTAAAGGGCAAAACAAAAGTCTTGTGCCTGCTCAGTCCATCTTCACTTCCTATTAAAATTTAAAACTACAGACATCCTAAATAACTTCAATTAACTACAGAGGATGGAAAAGGAATACTTTACGATGGGATTGGGAGAGTGAAGACACACAGGCAGGTCTGGACACAGAGAATGAGGGCATTGCACAAGAGAAAACCTGACTGAACCACTCTTCTCAGAGTTATATTGAATTTAGAGGCCAGTCTGCCATGGGGAAAACAAGTTTCCCAAAAGGGAATGGGAGGAACAGCTCAATGAGAAGGGGGGGAACATTAAACAAACAAAACTTCTGGCATCAGAGGAGGAGATGAAGGCAAGTAGAGGGAGACTAATGCATAGCAGACCAGGAGTTTATGGAGTGATGTAGAGGAATGTAGTCCAAGAGTATGAAACAATTCAGTTACTCGTCACTTTCAAAATGGACAAGAATGATAAGGAAGAAGAAGAAGAAATGGGGTGGTAGAATTAGTAGAGGAGTTAAATTTCCGTATTCCCTGACAGTGGTCTGTTCTGTAATGAACTGCTGTATTTTCAAGGCGTGATAGTATTACAAGCCAATCTCCTTTTCAGAGTTTGAGTGTATCTGATTAAACAATAAATAAATGAAGATTCGAGGCTTTAAGAAATGCAAGTGCTTCATAGAGCAAGTGCTCTATGCAATGTTTTGCATGATCATGTATTGTAAGTCCAGTCTCAATAATCAGTAGTATGGGAAAAAGACATTACAAATAGTTCTACAATTCTGTGTTGATGGTAGTACCTACAAAACTGCAGCATACAGTTTCAGCATCTGATAATGTCAAGCTGTCAGCTTAAATGCATTATTATTTTAAAGTGTGTCTCATCACAGCTTGTTTTATCACTGTTAGAAAGAATGCATCTGTAAAATTAACATTTGGGCATGCAAATGTTTAGTTTGCATGCTAAGGTGAGGGCAGTCTGCACCTGAAAAATCTTAGCACCATTCTCCTTCAAGCTTGGCTTGAGTTCTAAGTCTTGGTATCACCTTCAAAATAACCAGACACTCACATTCTTACGGTCAGTCAATCTTTAGTTAGCTGAGCAGCAATCTTTTTAGGGGAAAGTTGTTACATTTTTTTCTCTATATTCAAATAACTATGTTCATTAAAGTGTTCTTGCTTAAATTTTCTGCCACTAGGAAATGTCTAAGAAGCTCAAGAAAGGATGGAGACACCTTCTCACAATTCTCCAAAATGGGAAAATGATAAAGCTTAGCCCTGGAGAACTGCAGCTCCAAAGAAGCCAGACCAAGCAGTTCACAGCAGTTCATGGAGTTTTAGCTGTCCTGTGGTCTGACAGTGCTGTGGCACACTGGATGGCTTGTCATCTTGTTGATGGACATCTCATATTATTGTGGTGATAATGCAACAGACAGCATGAAGGTTAATCCACAGTGTAACAGCTATTTTGACTGCATGGGGCTTATCAGGCTTATTTAGTAAATCTGGAAAAGATCCAGGCCTGGAGGGATGGAAATGATCGTTGGAGCCTAGTTTGCACCATTATGGTAGATCAAGATAATTTACAAGACAACTATAAATTTTTAATGAAAAGTTTCACATATGTGATAGTGCTCTTGATATTACAAGATACTCAATATCACAACTTAACTAAACAGCTCACAAATGGGGTATAAACTAAGAAATATTATAGAACCTTTCTAAAGGGAGATTAGTGTTTTAAAAATTGTCAAGGAAGCTCCATATAATTAACAAAACATAAACATTTCTGGCTTTCTGCTTGGTAATAAGAGCATACTATGGCTACTTAAATGTCAACAGCTATTTTTTGTATCATTAACTCACACAACAGACAGATGCTAAATATCCATTCTAGTAGCATAAATGAAGGAGTAAATGTTTGAGAAACAAATAAAAATTTTAATACACAAGGAGAATTTTACATCCCTACTAGCAAGCAGCCTTTTACAGTTGACAGATCAGCTATGTGCTTCGAAACCATTATAGCACAACTTTAAAAACAAAATGCACAGATAAAATTCATCACACAACATGTCACATACTAAGAGTTTTCCAGATGTTTGCTAGCAGATACATTATTCTTACATTACATTACATTATCCGGTAAATTCTAGAAGACCTTCAACATACTCAACTTTTATTTTGTCAGATAGGAAAATAGAGGTCAATGGGTCTTGCTTACAAAGTAGATTTACTTTTCACTGTGTTTGGATGAACTAATCATTGCAGATTAAACAACTCATGATTGCATTGTCTCTATAGACTGACTGTATCCTACTGCAAACCAAATTAATATTTTAACACAGCGGTATCTTTCTCCCCACGTTTAGCACGTGGCATTTTGGAAGGTTATACCACTTGGCTTGATACGCTAATAGAGTCTGCTGGACTGTGCACTTCCCTGTGGTGCATGATGGGATGGGCATTATCAGCCCATCAGACACACCTCAGATTCTGGGAAAGAAGCTGAATTCACAAATTCCCTTGGCTTGCCTCTTCCCACCCTATGATTCTTCTTTTGACATGTCCATAACGCTCCCAGCCAGTACACCACTCCATAGCTGTTGTATGCCAGTTGTTGTTAGCACAGGCTTGTGAAGAAGTTTCCTTAGTCCAGAGGGCTTCTGCTTTGACAGTCAGCTGTGGAGCTACAGAGCAGCTGTTTCAGCACTTTCAGCAGCTGTTGTCATGCCAGATATAGCAGGAGGAAGAGGTGAGCAAAGCAGCGGAGTGTGGTGACCCCTGATCAGTTGCTCTGTAATTTGCTCTTTATATGCTACCCTTCATGTAGCATGAATCCTTGTCTCACAAAAGAGGTGCAAGCAAATATAATGTACCCCAGACATGGGATGACTAACTATGGCAATACGTAAGTCGGGGGCCCAACTTAAATGCCTCTATCCAAACACACGTAGCATGGGGAATAAACAAGAGGAGTTAGAGACGTGCGCACACCTGCAGGGCTACGACCTTATTGGCATCACAGAGACATGGTGGGATGGTTCCTGTGATTGGAGCGTTGGGATGGAGGGATACAGGCTCTTTAGGAAGGACAGGCAGGGGAGACGAGGAGGGGGTTGACCAGCTGGAGTGCATGGAGCTCTGCCTGGGGATGGATGAGGAGCCGACCGAGAGCTTGTGGGTCAGAATTAAAGGGA
>NW_008796213.1:1871943-1918210 GCF_000699145.1 Aptenodytes forsteri | reverse complement strand
TGTCCCTGCCCACAGCAGGGGGGTTGGACTAGATGACCTTTAGAGGTCCCTTCCAACCCAAACTATTCTATGATTTTATGATTCTATGAAGATTTGAATACAAAAAACTAATCTGTATGGATACCTGCACAGAGCTCATCTGAGCTGTAGTGGCAACATACTATTTAAAGTCTATTTTAATTAATAACTTATTTAAATTAATTTTAAGTCCATTGTCATTAATCAAAAGTATGTTACAAGCAAGAGTTTATCACGTACAGTTGCTATTGGTAAATAGCTAACCAACTGTGATGTGAGCAATCTGGGGTTGCTGTAAAAGCTAACTAGTAAGTTATTGCTGATGTGGAGTAGAAGGCTCGCCAATATGGCTTTGCACCCATCATTTTTCCAGTGTTACCAAGGAAAATTGTGGATGGTACAGCCTTACTCATTGCTGTTTCTACCAAGGCTCTTAGTTCTTAAGTAGAAGGTGGTTTGTAGTCCAAGATGGGTCTGATTATGGAGCAGATCTGGTGAGTTCCACAACTCTCTTATTTCATAGGAAAAGATAGCTTGCTCCCATGGCCATTACTGGAGACTTTAGAGATGCTTTATATTTCCTGTGAGTCTGCAATTCCAGATTTATCTTCTATTTCCTTTGCTAATTAAGTCTTCTAGTGGATAGTTGTAAGTTCATGCTGTACAATATTATGTCCAAAAAAAAGTGTACTTTTCAGTAAAATGCTGAACTTTTTTCAGGTAGAGATACTTCAGCAAAATTTTTTGAATGCATTTCATAACGCTATGATAAAATGCTGCAGAAAATACTTCAGAATGTCATGAAATTTACAATTGCAAATTATATGACATCATTGATTAAATTGTGAAGCACACTGATTTCAACTTAGTTCACTTCTCTCATCATTCAAAGAACACAGCTACACCAGAATTGCCCATGCTGAAGTACAATGGGAAGGGCAGCAAGAGAAGTGAGATCTTAAGAACAAGTCTGGGAAAAAGAAGGCAAGAAAGAATCTTGCCAAGGAAGATTTTTATCAAAAATATCTTTCTTTTTTTCCCATATTGCAGAAGGAAGAGCCAGTAATTCCAAGAAACCCTTTAGTAGACCTTGCTAAATCACCCAGGTAGTTTGGTCTAATCCAACTACAGTTCATAAGTTTCATTTCTAAACTGTACATATATTCTTGTTATCCATTTGTTTTTATAAGAGCAATTAATAAACTATCAAACTATTTTTCCTGGTCAGTTATGTATTTCTAGCCCTTGCTCTATGTAATCACTTACTCTTTCAATTGTCTCCACATTTTTCTGCATGGCTGAGGTTCTCTCAGTTATTTTCTTATTCTGCTTGCACTGTGGTTAGAAAGAGGACACTTGTGTTTACAAACAGCAACTGTCCACATTATATTCAACCTTGAAAGTGTTTTTGTATTTTAGTGCACAAGTTTTACTGTATCAGTTTACTTTTGCTGAGAATCTGGCCCACTACTTTCTTTAATAACTGACTTAATATTACTTGCTGCCAAATGTGCCACCTCAAGCCACATTCATATGCTAAATGACCTCATAATGCAGAGGGTTAATTGTTCAAGTTCACTTAAAAAAAATTCCCTAATCAACTTAAATAAGATTAATATCTAAATCTGTTTGGTAAAAACAAGATTTCCCATTCTAATATGAGTTTGGATTGTTTAGACTTGGGTCTTCAGAGATAAATACACCAAAATTGCCCATGCTGAAGTACAATGAGAAGGGCAGCAAGAGAAGTGAGATCTTAAGAACAAGTCTGGGAAAAAGAAGGCAAGAAAGAATCTTGCCAAGGAAGATTTTTATCAAAAATATCTTTCTTTTTTTCCCATATTGCAGAAGGAAGAGCCAGTAATTCCAAGAAACCCTTTAGTAGACCTTGCTAAATCACCCAGGTAGTTTGGTCTAATCCAACTACAGTTCATAAGTTTCATTTCTAAACTGTACATATATCCTTGTTATCCATTTGTTTTTATAAGAGCAATTAATAAACTATCAAACTATTTTTCCTGGTCAGTTATGTATTTCTAGCCCTTGCTCTATGTAATCACTTACTCTTTCAATTGTCTCCACATTTTTCTGCATGGCTGAGGTTCTCTCAGTTATTTTCTTATTCTGCTTGCACTGTGGTTAGAAAGAGGACACTTGTGTTTACAAACAGCAACTGTCCACATTATATTCAACCTTGAAAGTGTTTTTGTATTTTAGTGCACAAGTTTTACTGTATCAGTTTACTTTTGCTGAGAATCTGGCCCACTACTTTCTTTAATAACTGACTTAATATTACTTGCTGCCAAATGTGCCACCTCAAGCCACATTCATATGCTAAATGACCTCATAATGCAGAGGGTTAATTGTTCAAGTTCACTTAAAAAAAATTCCCTAATCAACTTAAATAAGATTAATATCTAAATCTGTTTGGTAAAAACAAGATTTCCCATTCTAATATGAGTTTGGATTGTTTAGACTTGGGTCTTCAGAGATAAATATTTTCATTAATCAAGTCAGAATAACACCTAACACCAGAAGAAAATTGATGCGTAAATTAATCCGTTTAATAGAGGAGAAATCCTTTTTTTAATCAAGGCTATAAAATATTAATTTCACAAATTTATTTGTATGACCTGTCCATTATTTTGAGAATATATCATGACTTTCCTGTTCTGTATTGTTGCTGTTAAAATGCAGTTACAAGTTCAGTAGTTTATGTTGACAAATTCAGACCATTTGAATAAACATTTTAACTTCAGAATTGTTGGCCTAGATAATGTCACGTAAATGCTGTACCGCAAATGCTACTAGTTTACCTAACTCTCCTTGTTTGACTAGATTGCCCACCAACCAAAAAGAAATCAGATCAATTTAGAGGGAATCATTCTTTTTACTGATTTAATTCTGTTTATTAGGGAAAAAACCCCATACATTCCTGCATAAAAAGCAGAAGGTTTTTATACAAATTCTTCAAAATTAGAAACTGGTTCTTTACAAGAGGCTGTAAAAAAACCTCCACAAACTAGTTATTAACTAGAAACTGTCAAAAAAGTATCTTTAAAAAGATTTCATAACAGAATTCTGACACAGTATAGAAGGTTTGATCTTGTGGAACTAAACTGACACAATAAAAAAACCCACTTTGCCTTTACAATGGATTTTTTTATTTTCTGGGTTTTCATTAAAATATTTCTCTTTTTTTTTTTTTTAAGTCTTAAACTGAAACATTGAATGACAGAAAGACCTTTTCAATGAAATTGTGTCTAACCCATGAAAAGGGATATGAACATGTTTACGTAGTTATCTGAAGACAAATGTGCATGTTTAGACATATTCTCTTTTTTCCTGTTGAAAGAAAATTGAGCAAACTAGCTTTTAAGTTTTTCTTTAAGAAGCAACATTTGATTCTCAGCTTGAAGCTGGCAGTTGCAGAAAAAAAAAAGATATGTTCCTTAAACTTTGTGTCTATTTGTTTCAATGCAGTGTAGTCAAAGTTTGCACTTTTTTACTGGAAGAAAACAGATCCATTCTAAAATCATTGAAGTTAATATGGTAAATGAATTTTTTAATCAGAAAAAGTAAGAAAGACTTAAACACAGTCAATGATATCCTCATAACAGTTATTAGCAAAAAAATCTGACTATATTTGCCATGACACTTAGCCGTGGTTAGTCCAGTATGGATGAGTTGTAGACTCATCTAGATCACTCTAGATGTGATCTAGACTGTAATTTGTATTAACAGATCTAAAGAAATGATGGGAAGAACTGTTTAACTACTGATCGTTATTCCAGCCTGTTTCTTTCCTGCTTATAGAAAGGCTAGAGCTAGGAATTTCCAGAAAAAACATGCTTTATAATGGATCAGAGTTTTCACCATTCCATGTCCAGCAAGCTAAAACTATTCATGAAACCCATGAACAAGGTCTATCTCGAGACAAAATGCCTGCCATCTAGCCCAAGAGACGCCAATTCCTCATCAAAAAGCACTCATCAAAAAGAGTTATATAATTAGCTTTATTTCAGAACATTTTTGATTCCCAAGCTTCAGCCATGTACAGCAACAAATCCTCTGTGTGATACTAAACAAGACTTTAAATTGGTTTGGGAGAGAGGAGGGTTCAATGAAAAGCAAATTGTCTTATCCACTCCGTCATTACATCTCATGAATCCTAAAAAGAAATACACAAAAGTTATCACTGTTTTTCCTAGCATACTTATAGTAGTACCCTTATAACCTGGTTATATGTACCCTTTGCTTGCCTAGGTACAGCTTGATTAGGAAAAACACATTTTTATTTGCTTTATTAATAAACACATCCTGTTCAACATCATTAATGGTCTGGATGATGGTGCAGAGCATACCCTCAGCAAGTTTGCTGATGACACAAAACTGGGAGGAGTGGCTGATAGGCCAGAGGGTCATGTTGCCATCCAGAGGGACCTTGACAGACTGGAGAAATGGGCTGACAGGAGCCTCATGAAGTTCAACAAGAGGAGTGCAAAGTCCTGCACCTGGGGAGGAACAACCCCATGTACCAATATATGCTAGGGGTGGACCAGCTGAAAAGCAGCTTGGCAGAAAAGGACCTGGGGGTCCTGGTGGACACCTGGTAGACTCCAGCAATGTACCCTTGTGGCAAAGAAAGCTAGCAGTATCCTGAGCTGCATTAGGAGAAGTGTTGCCAGCAGGTCGAGGGAGGTCATCCTTCCCCTCTACTCAGCACTGGTGAGGCTGAGTACTGTGTCCAGTCCTGGGCTCCCCAGTACAAGAGAGATGTGGACATACTGGTGAGAGTCCAATGAAGGGCCACAAAGATGATTAAGATTTCCTCTCTTCTACGAGGAAAGGCAGAGAGAACTGGGACTGTTCAGCCTGGAGAAGAGAAGGCTTAGGGGGATCTTATCTATTTATATAAATACCTGAACAGATGGTGCGAAGAAGACAGAGCCAGGCTCTTTTCAGTGGTACCCAGTGACAGGACAAGAGGCAATGGGCACCAACTGAAACACAGGAAGTTCCCACTGAATACCAGGAAACATTTTTTTTACTGTGAAGGTGGCCGAGCACTGGCACAGGTTGCCCAGAGAGGTTGTGGAGTCTCCATCCTTGGAGAAATTCAAAAGCGATCTGGACATGGTCCTCGGCAACCTGCACTAGGTGGCTCTGCTTGAGCAGGGGTTTGGAGAAGATGACCTCCAGAGGTCCCTTCCAACCTCAACCCTTCTGTGATTCTGTGAAAACTGGGGAAATGTTTCTAAGGAACAGTACAAGTACTTGTACTTGTACAAGTAAAAAGTCATTCAAAGGATTGCAGTCCCTTTAGACACTTTACAGAGAACATCTGGAGAAAAACCCGCACAAAGACTGGAGAATGACAATAGATAGTCCCACCTAAGAGTACAGCAGGAAAAGGAAGAAAATGAAGGCTTCTTGCTTCCTACTTCCAATCCCTATCTACAGATCTTGCAACTTCTTACAACTTTTCTTCAAATCTGAAGTAAACCTATTGAGGATGAAAGTGGAAAACTCTCACAATCTCTGTAGCACCTGGGTGCTGTTGAACTTGGAACTTTTCTGGAAAATACACTGTATGATTCACTATTGTATCACTTTCAGCCTTATGTCTCCCAGGGCATTGCCTTCATTTAAATATATTTTTTAAATCTTTTCATCCTTTTACTTGCTTGATGTTTCTTAGCAATATTGATTCTTTGATATTTCTCAGGCTCCTTGCAAATCCAATCAGTTGATCAAGTTTGGAATCATGCAGGTGAATTGGTTCTGTCTAACATTTTAATATTTAAACATATTATATCTTTACTGTATTTATACATGGCACCACAGATACCTTGAAAACCCAGCTTCTTATAACAAAATGACAGAAATATTGTGACTGGAAAAGCTTTTGATTCAAATGCATGGGTATCTATCCTGAAGTTACTGTAAAATTACATTTTGCAGATAAAATTCAATTTGCTAGTCTCAGCAAGAACATAATAAGGATTTTTTTTCCCTCATATTTCAAGAATTTGAACTTGGAAAATATATCAGACAGAGAGGCTCTTTTTTTTTTATTGGTCACTAAAGCAACTACACTCAGAGTTGCTCTCACAAATTATAGGCTATACTTACTGAAAATTATTCTCCCAGAATCAAGAAATGCAATTAATTAAAATTACTTACTCATACTTACTGTCTCCTCGCAAAAACTCTTTTTTCCAGAACAAAAGAGATTCCAAAGAACTTAAAACTAGAAGGATAATTTAGTTGGATATAGGCACACAATGTAACTAATACAAAACTGAGGATACATTCATACAGACTCTTCAGTTTCTTGCTTTTTTCAGTAGCAAGTCCAGCAGGAATATCCTTTGCTGAAGGCAGATTCTGAGCAACTCCCCCAACTGAAGTCAACCTGATTTCACTCAAAGAGAGCAAACTAGCGGACAGAACACTACAGGGAATTATTTTATCTTCTTTTTCAGTGTGAGAAACATTTCCTCTCTTCTGTTTCATTGTGTTAGGAGGCTGAGTCTAGGAACTCACAGAAGTCACTGCTCTACTGAAGGCATTCTTCATACCACTATCCAATGTAAATAACAACAGCATATACCTCAGGCAGTAACCGGTAAAGACTCCACAAACCATAAGCCAGGCCAAAGTTGGAAAAGGGACAAAACTCAGCTTGCATTAACCAAGTGAGAGAATTGCCATGATTCAGTCATACAGCTAAGCATTCTCACAACATAAAACAGGTGATGGAGAGGCTAAGAATATACAGTGTCAGTCAAAAGCTGTTCATTTTCATCAAATAAGAGAGCTATTTTTGCCAAGCTGCAGAGTGTTTTCAACAGGAATTAATGTTTTAAAGAATATTTTTGTCTCAGACATTATTTCAAAACTTGACATCTACCCAGTGACTTTCTCCAGTATTTGCTGGAATCCGGACTTTCATCCCCCATGTCAGGATGCAGCCAAAGTGCATATGTGCAATCAAGAGTAATGCTAGGGTCTTCAGGAACAAGTTTTATGTAAATACTTGATGTTCTTGCTTAAATTGGGCAGGATGCAAAGTAAACCCATTGGTTATAAAATGACACAAGAATCAAATGGAGATTGGATAGATTTTTAGGTACTGCATGTAGCACCTGTTTCGACAAGGACAAGAAAGGCAGATTCCTTTTGGTGCTGCTTCTAATGCACAGGCTCCATTCCATGGATTGTACTTCGGTGCTAACATCTCCTCAAGCCAAGGGTGAGTGTGATGTCCAGTTATCAACTCTTCCCTCTCCCCAGTGGTAATGGAGGAGTGTGGTGTAAGGCCTTTGCCATCTGAGACATTCCCTTTTTCAGTGGGCTGATGTTGCAGAAGTCTCTTTCTATCACCAGTGGCAAGGTAGGCAAGAAGTATGGTGGATAACAAGCTCCGTGGACCCTAACTTAATTCTCCCCCGTTAGGAACCCATATCTTAATTGCAGAGAAATATCCCAACCACCTTTTCATTCTGTTCATTAATACATGACTACCCTAAAGGAAGCAACACTTCAATTGCTCTTAAAAATTCTTCTAAATTGAGCTTCTTTGTGCACAGATCTCTTCAGTGCCTGAAATACTGTTTAAAGTATGGATATATTTTCCCGAGACTTACCTAGTAATTACTGCTGACCATCTCTGTAACCTTTCCGGTGGCATTACTTGTCCCTTCGCTAACAGCGACTTCACACAGTTCTAAGTCCCTTCCATTCAGCTGGCAAAATTTCTTTCCTATGTATGTAGTACACCCCTCTTCAGGCTGTAACTAATAATAAGGCCTGAGACATTAAAGTATAAAATATTCAAAACTTTTCATCTTCAAAAAGTACTATATGTTCAAAGGAAACAACTAGGCAGATGTGCCAGCTCACTAAAACCAACTGTGAAACGTGGAATTTTGATTTAGTTTTCAAGTGAGATTTCCTTGTATCAGCTTCTTGGAACAAATCATATGGAAACAAATTATATAAATAACTTTCAGAAGTTCTATGAAGCAATTTTCTCCTTCTATATCTAAAGGAAGAATGCAAGTTTTTTCGAATGCTAATAATATCTACAATATGGGTACAGTCAGTGAGAACAGTATGATGACAAAGGAAATACAAATATTAATCTAATACATCTCATGAAGAAATCCAAAGAGAATAGAGAGCATGGAATCCTCTGATGGCATTCTCTACAAAATTTGACTTTTCAGTTGGTGGAACATATCTTCTTGATGGTTATTTTATTTGAAGATGCAGTCTAATTAAAAAGATTAAACAAAGATCCTGGCTTTTCAGATCACACAGTAGCACTGGGCATTTTTTAATTTTTATTACAGTATTATTATGCATGTTAGCCAAACTGATTTAAAGAAGGCTTTAATGTTTTGATAAAACGTTAGGGTGCCTGGATACGATCTGAAGCTCTATGCCAAAACTACAAGTCTCAAGCAAGGAAATACAGTGCAGAATTGATCCTTTTTCCTGATGTTCCCAGCATCATTCTCAGCTGTACCCACAGGTGCTAATAGACATTTTCTTCAGCTTGTGCTATGAATTCCCAGACACAGCTAGCCAGACTATGAGAGTAGGTAGTGCCATCTGGAAATTATCAGTGCAAACAAGACATGTGGAGATGTGCCTGTTTTTAAAAGAAATGGACTTTAGTCTCTGCATTGTCATTTATGACCAAAAAACATTGTGTTTTGGAGGAAGGCTTAATGTTTGGTGTGTTTCTATGTTCCTTGGACCAAACTGTAAAGCAAAGGAAGAGCTTAATACAAAAAGCTTTGTGTATACTTTAAAGAAAATGGAATGCGTTTATGTCTAAGGATATTTGAGTTAAATGTTTGATTTGAAACATTTTCAGCTCCTCGCTCTTTGTGAAGAAGGAACAAAACACTAAAAGGAAAACTAACAGCAGCTTAACAAGCATTTCCTCTGTAGGTCACTAGTTTAAATCCAGTTCAAGGTAGTGTAAAGCAGAATTTCATGTTTGATAATTGTTTAGCAACCTTCATGAACTGAGTTGAGCTGAGCTCAGAGCCACAGAGAATGTGATATTCTCTATTGAAAAAAAGCTTCCATTGCAATCGCCACTTCACAATTCTCATCAGTGAAGCAAAAAACAAGAGGAGCTTTGAAGCGATTAATTTGATGAATAATTTTCCAGTTATTTTCACTTTTAAGAAGAAACTTCCTGGTTCTTGTTCTAAGGACGGTTAACATATTAACCACGTAAAGCAGACACATCTTACTCTGGTTTTGGTTTGGGCACAACTTAGCTAGCAAATGCACACTGAGCATGCTTCCTGGCTCAAGCACCTTGAGACAGGGAGAGGAACAACTCTGTTGTATGCCTGAGCGGCACAGCCATGAGCTCTAAGCAATGGACTGCTGAGGTACTGAGGTATTTTAGGGAATAAGCAGAAGTTGAACTTTATGTGCATGGGGAATTTTAGCACGGAGAGTCACATCCAAGTTAGAACTCAGATTCCAGTTTTGAAATGCACTTCACAAAGCAATTAGCTGGTATCCCAAATAGGGATGTCTTTATGAACTGGAGATGGTATAAGGACATTACTGTTTGCCTTGGGCAGTTTGAGAAAATACCTGAATGGTTTGGAAATGAGAAGGCTGATCCTGGAAATGCGAAGACCTGGGAAGCACCTATCAACAAGTATTTTCTCTGTGACTGGCAAATACACCAGGTGGCTTTACTGAGAAGCAAAATTAATTTGCCTCACCATCTCCTTTTTCCTTTCCTCAGATGTCTTTGTATTCAGAAAGAAAACTCCATATATTTTAGCTAGCATTTATTTGATTTGTGATTCATAATCATATTATGACAGAAGAGATGATTTATTTCCATTCTCTGAGAGAAATACTGATAACAATTTTAAATTGCCTATTTAAAGTGATTTACTCCTTTTCCCCAGGCCATATTATCACTGTTCCACATTCTGCATCCACAACCAAGGATGCAGGTTGTCTTTCCTCTACCCTACTGTTTAAGGCCAAGCTTTCCTAGTCAATGCTGTTCACCATAATTCTTCCTTATCTCTTGTGTTATCATCTCCTGAGCTATCCTGAGGATCAGTGGAAGATGCCTCTTACTCTTCGGATGCCCTAGAGAAACATGCAAGGTTCCGGCCACTGAAAGTCTGGTCCAGGACCCTAGTTTAAAAATGATATGCCATACAGATGAAATGGTGGGATGTTAACCAACTAACTTAAAATTAACATAGCCAAAGCAGAAAAAAGGTTAAAGCAAACAAAAGCCATTGTTTTTTGAAAAAAATCAAAATGGACAACATAGGTCCAAAGATTTATAGAGTCAAGTGAGGTTCCGGCCACTGAAAGTCTGGTCCAGGACCCTAGTTTAAAAATGATATGCCATACAGATGAAATGGTGGGATGTTAACCAACTAACTTAAAATTAACATAGCCAAAGCAGAAAAAAGGTTAAAGCAAACAAAAGCCATTGTTTTTTGAAAAAAATCAAAATGGACAACATAGGTCCAAAGATTTATAGAGTCGAGTGGCAGGTATAGAAGTAAAGCTCTATTCAATTTAGTTTAAGACCAAATTTTAACAGTGTCTCTCTCTCTGTATACATCCAACAAGCTATTTAGAACATGTGGAGTGAGACACCTGATCTGCGTGCCTATACTGTGTCTTCAGATTTAATTCAAAGCAGTAAACTTCAGTATGGAGAAGCAGACTTGCTTCTGTACCCGATTTCCTCTTCAGAATTTCCCTGCTGTGTAATTAAATTGTCAACCCATCATTAGCCCACTGTAAGTAAAAGGCTTTTTTCTTCCTGGCTGGACAATTTTACAATCCACATTCAGACTTTCACAAAGCATATAACTTGACAGCCAAAGATTATTCAATCATATACATTGAATTAATACATTCAGCTCATTACTGCTTTTTGTTTGTGAGCAGACAAAACAGTAGCTTATGATTTGGGGTTCTAATATAGGGTAAATTGTCTCCTCCCTTCTTCTCCATCACCCAGTCCCTCTGAACCTGAATTCTCACTGCTAGAAAATAATTTAGTTATTCCAACTTCCAGAAAATTACTACATCAGAATCTAATATGGAAGATTGTAATAAAAGGCTAAAATGGATTGTCTTCAGAGCTTTTTAATGGAGTACTCCAAATATTCTTGCTTTTAAAAAATCAAGATAAAAGCATAATATCCTCTAGTTGTGTAACAGTTTTTAAAGATTACTAAATAATTACATGACAGGAAGTGGCAAGAACCAATAAGTTCTGAATGCTGCCATGTTTTACATTAAAAAGAGATCATTGTGCTCCTTCATAAAACAATATGAGCCCACACCTCAAAAGCTCATATCCTTGTCCTCAGATTGACCTTTTTTTTCCTCTCCACCAGCATTGGTTCTACCAGATGAGGAGCAATGAATCCTCTCTAACTTTTTTTCAGACATTGTTATGTTGTTGTTAGACTCAAAGAGTACCCAGAGATCGTCTTAAGTAATCTCCCCCACCAAAACTAGATCATGTAGCTCTTGGCCATCCCTCACAGATCTTACTGTAGCCTGATCTTAAAAATTTCTGGTGAAAGCGGTTTCTCAGTATCTTCAGGTTATCCAGTCTTGCGCTCCACCGTCTTACCCAAGTTTTCTAAGCTTTTTCACCCAAAATTGTCTATGCTGAAAAACAAACTGATTTATTCTGGCCTTGGAAAACAACTGGTGATCATCGATATTGTAACTACATATAATCAAGTCACCCTCAACCACCTGTCAGCAAGCCAGTTTCTTCATAGGTCATGCTTTCTAGATCCTTCATCATTCACACTGCTGGATTCCCTTTACTTTGTCTTCACCTTAAAAATACAGTTCCCAGAATAGAGACAATATACCTTCCAAGGCTTCTCTGGAGTTAAGTGAGGAATGTAACTAGATGTTTTGTGCACAAACTTCTGCTTCATTAATCCAAAATAGAAACTACTTTCCTACTATGTCTTTTTCCACTGTACTGCTTGCTTGCTTTATGGAAAAATATCCAGTTTCAAATTTCAATTTGCTTTCTTTTTTCTTAGGTACAGAATCTTGGTTCATAAATACTTAAATATGACCTTTTGGGTTTCTGACCAACCCTCCAAACTGCCAGTAGCATTTTTAACATTTTTCCCAAAATACTTAAAACTCCTTTCAGCTTTGTACAAGCCATAAATTAAAAGGTATAGTCTCCATTCTATTATGCACATTTTTCATGAAGATACCAAATAGAATTTGACCAAACCCAAGTTCTTAAGGGAATTTACTCAGGATGTCCTCCATGTTTGATGTGGATCCATGATAATCAAGTTTTCAACTAATTATACAGCTACCTGAAGGCAATTACATGTATGCCATATTTCCTCAACTTATGAGATTCTAATGTTGGAAAAATGTCTAAAAACATTATAACAGTTAACTTACATCTATACCTACAGTTTTTCCTTTCTACGCTAGGCTGCCACCCTTCTCAAAGAAGGTAATCAGATAAATTTGATCTGATCTGTTCTTGACATTTCCTTGTTGGCTGTTTTTATAACCTTTACATTTTGTAGGTACTTCAAATTACTTCAATAATTTGTTCCATATTGTTTCCAGGAACTGAAACCAGACTGCCTGATCTATAATTCTTCAGCTCCTCTTAAAAAAAAAGAAAAAATTTAAAAAGTTTTGTTTTTCTCTAGTCTTCTAGGATCTCTCCCGCCTGCAGCTTCCCAGAAATAATCACTAATCATTCAGAGATTACTTTGCCTCATTCCTTGGGGTGAATTTCATCAAATCCTGAGAACTTGAATGTACCAATCTTACATAAATATTCCCAAACTGTTCTCTTCTCTACTCCAACCTGCATTCCAAACACCTTGTTAAAATTAATTTGTTAAAGTATCCAGCACAATCTACCTTTTCCATGAAAATGAAAACAAACAATTCTGCTTTCTCTGATGAAAGCAAATGATTCTGTTTTCTCCATAGAACCTCTTGTTCAATCTCTTTTCTCATTTTCCCTCTTATTTCTAATGTATTCACTGAAACTTTTGTTGCTTGTCATGTCCCTTGCTACTTGGAACTCATTTAGTGTTGAAGTTTTCTTATTTTATCCCTATATGCTTGTGTAATTCCTTTGTATTCATCCTTATTTATGAACCAGCTTGGCTTTATTAGTTTAAATAGCAGGCATTTCCTTACCCAGCTGGCTAGGAATGCTTATTTGAGCAGCTCCATGAGCAGAGCTGGGGGAGAGCGTCACTTCTGACGATGAGGCAACAGAGCAGCTGGTAAAAAGGTAGTGAGTAACTTCTTACTGTGAACACCTATTTGCAGAGCCTGTGTTTCTCCATGTCCTGAGATCCTCATGGAGCAAGGCAGGCTGCAGGGCACCCTGACAGTGTGGTGGAAATGGTGGAAATAGAAACCGGGGGCCCAATGTGTAGGTTTTACTTGTTCCATGCTTTTAAGCTATTATGCACCCGCTATATGCCCTCTGACAACTTCAATAGTGATTTTTGAGTTTTCATTCTTCTCCCCACACCCTTACACCTCCCATTTCCTTCGTCTCCACAAGGGTTTTCCCATGGCAGTGGCATTTTGGCTATTGCTGGAATGACCTGGTCACAGAAATCGACACTGACATCTTCCCACTATCCTCAGTGGGCACTGATTTATGCCCTCAGGTTGTAAAGGGGCAACGGGCCTCCAGGCAGTAGGGGAAGGAAGACAGGTGCCACATACATCTCAGACATGAGCCATTATTCTTGTAATTTAGTTTTATTTTGGAATAGCAATAGCAGGATCTATAAAATCCGGAAGTGCTGATATTGATTCAGATGAATAGCTTGGTGTCTGCTTTGCAGTGGGAGAAACCCACTCTCCTTCTTTTTCCCAGAGTGTAATTCTTAGAGAGATCTCACTGCCTCCCTCTACTACGGCTCTAACTATCTAAATCCACTGATCCATAAATTGACAATATGGGTTTATACTAGACCATTTTTCCTGCAAACAATTTCTGAAAGTGTTATGAAAAGATTTGCATTAGACATCATTGAAAGTTACTCATGGGACATGGCAGCAATCATGCACAATGTACAATATCATGCTCACTATGTCTTAGCAGAGAAATTTAGAATTATACTCAGCTCTTTCTCAAAGGTAACATTAAGTCTTTGACTGATGTCTGTATAACCTTTTCCCAAAGAAATTTCTTAATTTTTACTTTTCTTTTAGCTTCTGTAAGTTACTTTAACCCACAAAGCTGTTATAAAGATGGCTGTGTGAAAAAAAAAAACGTCTTTTAAACATATAATTTAGAATTTGGAGGGAAAAAAGTCTCTGACGAAAAAAGCCCCTGAGAAAGTCTTTACTGTCTCAGTAAAGAATCATCTCATCAAGAATTCAGCTTCATTTTCAGTATTACATTTTTTTTCCCCCTTTCTCCATAAGCAGAACAAACAGCCACATTTTATGCTTCAGAGTAGACTCCAGCAGGGCATGTCTGTATAGTGCAGCCAGACAGCACGTCAAAAATAAATCAGCAATAATTAGTTGTGCAGATTCACTCTTCTGGAGACGATAGTTAAGGCATTGAACTAAGACGTAGGAAGTTTAGGTCCAATTTGTAGCTCTGCTAAATGTCTGCTTTGTGGGTTTTATTAGAAATCACTTTCCCACTTTTATCTTTTGGTTTTGCTTTATAGTTAAGACTGTGCAGGGAGGGAACTGCCTGTGCATGTGCATAGCAAGGCAGCCTGAGAAAATAGGATCCTGAAACCATCTGGGGCCTTTACTTGTTCTTGCAGTATCACACAACAAATAATCTGTGATAAATTTCACTTGCCCTCTACAAAACCTTTGCTGAGACAGATTTTGTTATGTATTATAAATGCAATGCAGACTTCATTGCAGCCTCTGCCAGTAGTTTTTTATTCTTCTGGGGTTTGAATGCCACATTGAGCTGCCTAGAGTCACTAGCATTGCTTTGTCCAACCATTAGCTGAAAATACGGCTTCCCAGAGCTGGCTTAATCTAATCTGTCCTGATTATGTACCAAAATAAGAGAGGAAGAATCATAACAAATGTTGGTCACATACTCATTCAAACCACTTAAGAAAACAGGGAATGATTTATGTGGTCATATACATTCATCCCATCAAGGGGGAGCATTTTCACATCATCCTTGGCCCATTTCATCTAGCCAAGGAGAACAGGTTGTTCTCAATGCAGTGCTAATTCTGGCAAAAGCCATAAATTCTGACCAACATTCGTGGAAAAACAGTCTCATTAATGAAGTGTATGTTTTAAGAAAGAAAGTAATGAAACTTTAAGTCCTGCAAAAATAAGCTTTTATAAAGGGGGGAGGGAAGAGAATTTGAGGAGTTTTCACAGTCATCCATCCACATTTTTTTGAAATTGATATACCAGAAAGCTATACGAAAGGAAGGTTTCAGATACATTTCTATACATTGAACAGTTTAAAAGGAAAAAAAGAAAAAAAAAGAAAAAAAAAAAAAAAAAAAGGAGAGGAACTAAAGAGCTAGGGGACCTAAACAGCTATAAAAGCACAGTCCCATCACAGGGGTTCTTCTTCTCAGTAGGGTAGACTCTTCTCCAGGGCAACAACTCAGAAAGCATTTGACTACTTGGGGAACTAGAAGAGGTGGTCTTGACAGAGTTTTCTTCCCTCCTATGGCTTTTACCCCGGAGATTAGGCAGTTTGGTTAACATTGAAGTTATTCCGTTAAATGAAAGTCGATGAATGTATATGTTAGGTCAAATTCATTCCAAGTATTCTGATCTTGGTTATGGGGTATAAATTGGGAGGAACTTAATGAAATAATAAAAAAAAATCACTCAGGTTATCTGCCAGGGTAGAAAGGAGTAGCATCCAGACCAGAGAGTCCGACCTGTGCTCCATTTTTTCTCTTTGGCATGAGGGTTGTTACTCATATGGATGATTATGTTTGTTCCCTTTTATAACTTATTGGGGTTTGATTAAATATTTTTTGCAGGCAGCACTTGAAATATGTAAATTACTTTTCTTCTTCAGGAATATTGCTTTAATGGGTACCTACAAAAGCTCTGTCCCCTAGCAACAGCTCTTTGCAAACTCTACTTATATATCAGTGCCAGATAGGTGGCACACATAGAAGGGACAGAGATAATAAATGGGTTTTATTGGTCAAGGTCACGTCTTTGTACATGCGAAATCCAACTTGATTCATTAATTAATTCAGAAAAACAAACCAAAGCAAAAATTTGCCATCTTCCTCTTGGTCTAATACCTACTGATTATCTACCGGTTGTCTCGGAAGGTCTGAACAGTTTTGTACTACTGAAATGCTATACAATATTATAGTAAATGGCTACTTTGAAGACTTAATGAGATCTGGGTGTTTCATTAGCAATAATAATAATGATAGATGATTGCAATAACTGTAAAATTTGTTTATCATAGAGAATTGGTGTCTATATGGTTTTCAAGGACTAGTTCTGCCTAGTCTGGCTCATCTGTATGTTTAATTTCCAGAAGCATTTGAGCAAATAATACATTTCAGCCTGAACCCCAACTATAAGTGTAAGGATAGGTACGCTTATTCTGCAAAATTTTGACTTAATTTAAATATCACAGTTATAAATGTTATATTCATGATGTCAGAATAATACATTTTCTCCTTGTCTTCCACACAATGCTCCTTCCTTAGGGTAGAAATTATTCTGATAAGGAAAAACAGGCACTGTAAAAGGAAAATCCATTTTGCCATTATTCAGATGAGAGAATTAAAAGATAGTTCAATAGACTATGCAAGATCAAGAAATACATATAATACAGTTATGTTATATCTCTGCAAATGGTGATTATGAACAACTTTGGATGGATTTGCATAGTAAGAATGAAAGAAGCTGCTTAGCTTGACCCTGTTTAACTTCACATTTCTTATCTTAATGCTTGAAGCACCACTGCTGTTCAAAATAATTGGGAAAAGCAACCTACTTTTACTTTTCATTCTTAAAAGCAAACAAATCTTTTTTGATCAAACTCTCCAGAAAACCTCTAAGAAACATGCCAAGAACAGAAAGTTTCAGCCCCCAAATGGTTAGAAAAACTCGCTATAAATTCAAAGGTGACAGATAGAAAGCATTGAGTAATATGCCTCAGTGCAGCACTGGATGTAATTTAACTCAGAATTTGTTTGGCCATCCATAAGTCATTTACACTTTGGAAATGTGAAAGAACACAAAGATGGAAGAAGTCTGCCATGAAGGAAGGCAAAGTCCTGCTTCAGAAAGTGGCCATAAAGGGTCCCATTAACATCTCTATAATTTGATCTTATATACCCAATACTGGCAGAAAGCTGATTACCCATTCTGCACTCCCTTCAGCTGTAAATATTTCAAACCTGACTGTTTTATGTCCCTTCCCCATAACAAAGTTACAATCTCTAAAATGTTTGTAACCTATACAGCTTGTTGTAAAGGCTTAATGTCCTTGGCCTGAGAAAGAAATTGTACTCAAGAAATCACCTTTGTTCCATTTTGGCAGATTAAATTCAAAAGAAATACAGTATTAGTATCCAAGCAATGCAGTCTCTCAAAATAAAAGGAAGGCAAGAACTATTAGGGCTGAAGTAATGGATAATAAAAGCCAAGGTACCAACTGGAAAGTAGCTGTGCCTAATATGAACAACTTAGAGTCAGAAGTGTCTTTCTGAGCTAGGAAAAGCAAGTCGAAATGGCCTGTAATGGATAATAAAAGCCAAGGTACCAACTGGAAAGTAGCTGTGCCTAATATGAACAACTTAGAGTCAGAAGTGTCTTTCTGAGCTAGGAAAAGCAAGTCTGAAATGGCCTTCATACTCAGTGCCAAACAGCCACTTTTATGCCCCATCTTGTTCATGGCACCAGTAACAGGGACATTTTTCTGATGTAAAGTAGAGCAAGAATAACGTTTTTAAGTGTTGTAGGAGCTCTGAACAGCCCCAGTGCTTCCACTCTGACAGTCACAAGAAGTCTTGTAGCCTTTCCATTGGCATTGCACATGAAGACACAATCCCTCACACAGTGCTTTCATCTTATTACGATAGAAAGTATTTCTCAAGGCATTAAAAAAGAATCCAGGAAGGTGTAAATTTGGTGACAGATTTGTTCATATTTCTGATAAATCTGGCTGTGATTGTGCATATATCATAGAGTTTTCTTATAAACGCAAGGCAAAATCCAGCTCTGTAACAGCAATGCAGCCAGGCTGGGATTTCCAACCAAAAACTGGAACAAGAACACAAAAAGCAGAGAGGAAATGCAAAAATGTGAAGCTAAAGTACAAACAATTTTCTGCAGAAAGCAGCACTGAACTTGGAACATAACCATCAATTACAGTTGTACAGGGGTATCCTGAAAGCCTTCAAGGACAGAGATCCCACAAGCTTCCTGGGCAACCTGTTCCTGTGGTTCACTATCCTCACAGTGAAAAAATTTACCTTATATCCAGCTAGAGCCTCCCCTGCTTCCTCCGTTCTCCCACTGTGCAGCACCGCAAGGAGCCTGGCTCGGTCTTCTCACTAACACCTCATAGGCACTGGGGAGCTCCTGACCTCCTTTTTAAATGTCTTCACTTTGTGTTTGCTTTGCATTCACTTGGAGAACTGGTGAACTATTCAGACAGCTCAGAGGTGGGGCACTTTTTGTTATACTTTGGAAGAAAGTAGCAGACTACTGTTTTTGTTGTCTGTGTTTGTGGTGCATACCTACAGCCCTGCTCAGGCTTCATGGGACTGAGAGCTTAACACATCGAAGCTGATTCCTGTCCCTGAAAGTCTACAGTCTACAAAGAAGAGCTGGAGAAAAAGGGACAGTAAACTGCTAAGGAAGCACAAGGTTAACAGTGATCAGTTCAAATCATCATGAAGGTCTCTCACCCGTTTTCGTTTTGCTCATGGAAGAGTACAAATATTCTGCTACTGCTTGAGAAACAGTGATGTTTCTCCTCATTTTTACCCTTCTAGCAATAAGTAAATTCAGGATGGCTGGCCGATAATTTTCCACATCCTTTCAATAGATACAGTAACAGCAAATCCAAGATAGGCTCCTACATTTCCCACATCCATGTGCACTTCCTTTTAGGAATTATTTTTAACCACAGGGAAGGTGATCAATGCCAAAGCCAATCAGTCCCTGCCTTCTTTATAAAAACAACCATTTCCTTAAGCCACCCAGTTTTGGTTTATTCTAGTTTAAGCAACATCTCCATGTCTACTAATAGCCTGCAGTGAGATTTAAAGCATGTTATATAGATTAAGACATGAGAGTTCAAATAAACCTCTGCCTGCAGGACATTAGTTTGGTCATTTACATTTGTCTGGAACTGTCTCTAAAATGCTGGCATTAAGCAAGTGGGCAGCACTTGACTCAAAGAGCAACTAACCTGTTGGAGATCTTTTCTCCCCCAGTCACCCTGACCTCAGGCATCGTACAGTCCCCTTCTTGACAGTGTGAGTTATCCCCATGACTTGAGTAAAGACATCTTAGGTGGGTGTGTTTTTTACTACCTCCCACTAATGCCAGCAAGAGCTACCATAAACTTCCAGAAAAGAACAGGCTTTGGAAATTTCTTCCCCCCTGCCCAGGCAGGAATCCAACAGCGACTTTGTGGCAAGACCAATGGGACTCTAGTTAGTAGTGAGCTACAATTATGACATTCAAGTCTGCCCCATAGTTATAATTGCGGTGTAGCTGGGTATCGGGGCTGTGCCTGTGTGTATGTCCAGGGCACTTAATTCGTTCGTTCCCTGGGTGCTCTAGGAACTCCCAAATAGTCATCTGCATAGATAAGACAATGGACTGGTTTGTGGCAATGGACCAGCTTAAAACTAGGTGATTGACTGAACTCCAAAACACCTTCATAATTAAGTATTTGTTCCCAGAGCCCTCCAGGCAGAATTTCGGACAGTTCTTGTTATTCCCCCAGGCAGGTGCTGTTGTATCAGTTCGAATTTATGCTTGTATGGATCATGAATATGAAAGTAATTGCAATGTTAATATTTAGTCAGGGAGTCAAGACAGTTTTCCTAAAAAAACAAAGTATCATTACCTCCTGGAGCAAATGGAGAAGTGGTTTTGGCCAGAGCACCAAAGTTAGCAAAAATTTTGCCATAAGACTGTATTGTATGTGGAGAAAGTTTTTCAGTTCTTGTGGATTGTCAAGTGTTAGATTGTAAACAGAACATCTCATAAAATAATGTTAACATTACTTCTAGGAACAAAAACCTTAGGACTTCTTTTTGCTAACAACTGTTGACATACAGAAAATACATTGTCTTCTACAGAAGCAAAAAAAATAGTATATAATCCTTCATATAGGACACTTTGACAGCAAATTAAATAGTTCTGTTTTCTGAAATTCACCCTCAGCTGAGATGATACATTCCAGTAAGACAAAACCTTCATGTTTTTCCAATAATACACTAGCTCCTGTTACAATAAAAAAAATAAAAGCTTGGATAAAAAGAGCCTTTGGTGTGCCTTCTGATGCTTCAAAGCATAAGAATTTCAAAATGTTCCCAAAAATTTTTTTGTTACTATACAGTTGAAAGTAGAAAAATCCATTATCTGCTTGATTACCTGTAACATGGGAGTTAATCTGCATTAGGGTTGTCTGAAAGTGAAAAAAGTGCAAAGGGTTTGAAAATCAACAATCTAGCATCATTTACAGCTGGTAATGTAAAGGTTAACTTTAAAAAACACCCATGTGATTTAAAGAAAAAGGAAAGTTAATATTTTCTTCCTATTAATTGCCAATCTGATATGCTACATAAGGCAAAGTGAACCATAGCTGAATTTCCACTGTATCCTGAAGATTGTATTTAAAGATTTGCAATCATTTTTCCTCATTTACCAGAAGAAGTTCAGAATGACCAGAAATATTGTTTTCTGTCAGCATTAGTATACAGAACATGGAGTTCTATAGAAGTGGGTTATCTCTTTTCCCTGACATTGTAAGTATTTTAAAGTGCTCTCTAGCTGCTAGAAGTTACTTTTATTTTTATGGTGAGGATTCCCCAGATGTAATTTTTAGGTTCTTTAAGGACAGTGATGATGATGAAGACAAAAATTCTTTGAGTAACTGAATAGTGTTGGAATCTATAAAGGTATATTTAAGTAGCTAGAAAATTAAAACAAACATTTTGTGTGTGCTCAGGCTCATGACAATGCATTCACCGAAGGGCTGCTGTCTGACCATAAATCTAACTTTTACAGAAAACACACAGCCATCTAAGAAGAAAAAAAAGAACTTAATTATCTAGTATACATTACCTCTTAAAAGGCTTAACATTTTTATTTCAACACATGAAACCCCTTTAACCTGAAATTTCACTAAACTCTTAACTTTCAGTGTATCAAAAGATATGTTGTTTATTCAGAAATGTAAACATCATTAAAAGGTTGAAACTAAATAAAAGCTGCATACAGAATGTTGGTATGAGCAAGAATATAGTGTCAGATGAACTGTGTAGTAGAAAACAGTCTCATGCTATCTTAAAATCCCAATTCTCTCAATTTCTTAAAAACTGTGACACTTGTTATGTCTGATCCCATCTCAACAACAGCAGTTGAAAGAAAATTGTTTGTAATGTAATAGACTTAGGTATGTTGCAGAAAGTTGGTAAATACTGATTCTGTATAGCAGAATTTTAAATTAAAATTTATTACAATTGCACACAATAAAGATTTTATGAGTAGGTTTTTTTAAAGAAATACATAGTGAAGTAAATTGATGCTTTATAACTGAATTGTACATTGAGGATAGTAAAAGGATGCAATTAAGATAAATATATAAGAAATACCAAAGGAAATAGCATTTCCTTTGGGGGGTTGTGATTTCAAGAAAGATAATCATCCTAACACTGAACACTGCATGATGGCATTTGCATACTTTCAAAAAGTGATTAAATCCTTGCTACTTTTCCACATGCAGGTGGTTTCTGTGGGTTTTCTTCTTACATTTGTGCTGTACTGTTTTTTGTTCTGCATGTTGTTTTTGCTGGACTCTGATTTTCCTTTGTTGGGACTTAGTGTAGGGTTTTCTGAAAGCCTGAGTGGTTTTGGTTTTAATGTCAGTTCAATTAACTCCACCAGACATTTTCTGCCTTAGATCAATCAGAAATTCTTATTCAACCCCACTTCCTTTTCTGTACGTTATATATGTTCCTTTTTAGTAGAAAGTTCAGAATTCCTCAAACACCTGTATTAAAAATTCTGTCCTCCACTGATCCAAGTTGACTGAAAGTCATTCACTGATCTGTTATTAGAAATGAAACTTCTTCCTAACACCTTTGGCCCACAGACTGTTTGCCACATTTCCAGAGATTTTTAGCTCCCCTGGAGAGCTGAGTTGTTCCCTTTGTGTGCTCAGGACACTATCTCAGTCTCTTTTTAATCTTTCTACCATGTGGTGTGAATCAGACATCACAGTGCTTGGGTGCATAATTCACCTCAGTTGCACCTGCTGGTCCCTCTGTGCATCAGCAAATGACAGATTGGCTCTACTCTGTAGAGTGACTTTCCCCCAGAAAGCAGGTTCCAAATATTAACTGAGCTACACAGAATACCCATGAGCTTAGGAATATTTTATATGGGACTGTGAATAGGACTTCTCTGCACAAAGTATTTGTTGATTCTTTATGGAGATAATAGGTTGAATTCCCCTTGCAGATACATGCACTTAACGTGCTGCAGATGCCAAGAAAGGATGTATATATATTCACAATATTTCCCTAAAACAGCGGAAAGTAAGCTAATACTACTGCCTTCACCTACCGCACCACCAGAAGAGCCCTTCTGGAACCAATATTGCATTTGTCCAGCATGCCCCTGTGGCTCCAGAGGGGGTCACGTCCTCACTGGGGTGAGCACCAGTGACCCAGCTCCACTGGTAGATACTCCATAAAGCAATATATTGGAAGGTGCACCTCAGCCCCTTATTCCACCCTTCTGCAGCCCAGTATATGATGAGCCCCTTCAAGAACTCATCAGCAGAGTGTACCTAGCCTTCTCGTGTGCTGGGCTATTCTTGTGACCTTGCCAGCAACTAACTACCCCATCAGAAAGGGCACTCGTACTGCTCCCTTGCTACATGCACAACCATAACCAGAGACCAAGCTACACGCTGATGAGCAAGAAGGTGCCTGAGCCTCCTGCACAGCAAAAGGACCTCCTCAGGCAGGAAAATACCCAGCTTCGTGCCCTAGCCCTCAGGAGCCAGCAGCCTGACACCATGGCCAAGGTCCAAATCTGCTGAGTGATGGGGCTCCTCAAGGCTGGATGCTGACAGTGCGCTTGTGTGTCCTGTCACTCAGCTCCTACCAGGCACAATCACCCCTCAGAGGCTGTGCAGGCATCCCCCCTTCTTCTCCACCAACCAGTTTGGGGCACTTACTAGGAAAGTTACAGGCCATGACAGTATCGCCTTACCTCACAGTTCAGAGCCATGACAAAGAGTAGATTCCCAGCAACAAATTCCCAATAACTGGACAAGTGACAAAAAGACTTTGTTAGTGGTGCCCTGAGGGGTTGTTATTGCTGGAGGTCCCCAGGCAATGTACATCAGGGCTATGGACAGAGCAACCCAGATGCGTTCTGGGGTCTGCTGAGGCCCTTCAACAGAGATGGAGCCACCCAACACAGCTGCTGTGCCCTTGGCCATCTCTCCCTGTTTCTCTAAACAACATTTTCCACTCGCTTCTGGTCTCCTGAGCCTTATGGAGGTCTTACCGTACACAGTTCCAGGGCAACCTTAGAGGAAAAGGTCAAAAGGGGAGCTATGAAATAGGCCCACAGGTTTATGACCATAGCAGAGACGTACACTGACTTAACCTGAGGTGGAACAGCATTTCAAAGATAAGAAAAGGAAGAAAACTTCAGGGTGCAGCAGAGGTACAAGGCATTGGAAAGGTAATTTCCAGCAGCGACTCAGAAAGCCACAGTTTGGGATTACAAAGTCCTTTGCCTTTCCAGACGTAGGGCAACTGCCACTTCCAATAGGAACATATTTGATAGATGGTTGGCTTAGGTTTTTTGTTTGGGTTTTTTTGAGGTGGTAATAAACAAACTAAATTAAATACAGTCCTTAATTAAACTTGGATCCCATTAGCCTGCCTACAGTAATATTGCTGAGCTATTGATAAGACCTTTGAATCTCACACAAGCATAAATAAATGCTCAGGCTGCAGCTTCTGGAGGAAGGGGAAAGAATTATTTTTTTTTTATTTATTTATTTTTCTCTTTACCTTAAATAAACACCTCCTTTCACCTTCCCGAGCACGTCGGGGCCGGGAGGGGATTTCTGCATCTAAGGGTGCCCTCCGTGGGAAGGATGGTTCAGCCAGTCCCACCGCCCTCCGCAACTGCCGGCCCCGCAGGCAGCAGGCAGGCTGGGGTTTCAGGCTGGTGCCCTTACCCAAGTGCTGGCCAGGGTCAGAGTTTCTGCCCCTTCCTTGATCTGTTTAAAGCAGAAACTTGTTCATGAGAATATTGAGCAGAGTCACAATAGTGAAATTGTATTGCTTTCTTAGGAGCTATACTTTTGTCACTTAAATTATTAGAATGATGTCAACTGGGATTATACTGAGCACTGATATCACAGGGTATTGATGCATGATTCAATTACTACTTAATTAGTTATGCATCAATCGTTGAGCTGTCTGTATTGCTAATCTGACTTGGGAATGACACAAATGTCCTGTTTGATTCAATATGCTTAGAGTACCTGAACTCGGGCTGGAAGCAAAAAGGCTGGGTTCATACGGTTGGCGAGACACTTGTGCAGGTGTTACTGGGTTTATGCTGTTGATTTTTCTTCTGGGCTTCCTCTCCCACAATGATGCTCTATGTTGACGCAGACAGACAAATGATACATATCATGAAAAAGGAGATCCTGAAAAGTCACAAAAATCCAGTGTGAATTTCAATAAATGAAGTAAGTTCTGATAGAAGAGCTGCACTAGAAACACTTTTTTTCACTGATTTGCTTCATGATTCATTTGATCATCTTGTGGAAGCTTCAGTGTATGTTGTCCAGCAAGCTTCAGCAGTAGCTTGCACCCCTGGTCTGGCAAAGACTATACTCCTCAAATACAGGTACACAAAGATCATCTTCTCATACCACTTACAGGATTGATTGCTTCCAAAAAACTTTTTTCAGATTTTGGTAGCTTATATAAAAATTGTCTCTAAATGGATAGCAAAAAGCAAATGGCTCCACTATCCTTTATTTCTCAGCAAGCTTCAGCAGTAGCTTGCACCCCTGGTCTGGCAAAGACTATACTCCTCAAATACAGGTACACAAAGATCATCTTCTCATACCACTTACAGGATTGATTGCTTCCAAAAAACTTTTTTCAGATTTTGGTAGCTTATATAAAAATTGTCTCTAAATGGATAGCAAAAAGCAAATGGCTCCACTATCCTTTATTTCTATAGCCTGTATTAGTCTACTTTAAGTGGCTAACAAATTGAAGAATAAGCCATAAATCATTTGGGCATAAGTTCTTTTTCAAAAAAAATTTTAAAATGTGACATACTATTGATTCAAAACTGAAATCCAATACAAGCAAATGCATTGTCAAGCAACGTTTTCCATTGTTGACTTTTTTTTACTTCGATTATTTGCTTTAGAATACTTTTCTTTGGAAAAGAAATTATAAGGAAATTATATACAAATTTTATCTAGAAATTGTTGGAAGAAGACTTTTTAAAATTATCACAATTTTTCTGTCCCAAAATGAAACTGTAAAGCCATACCATTTGCAAAATGTTTTAATTTTGATGGAGCAAACTATTCTGTTAGAACATAGTTTCTAGGGCCTTTTTTCAGATTACTCTAATGTCCACCATGTATCAGGGAATAATAAGAAATTTTTTTTGGCCCATCTTACGTCTTTGCCTAAATAAGGTAACAGATTCAATCCCCCTTAATAACACAAAACACCTCTTCTTGTACCTCTTTTTGCAGCGACATTATTCCCACTGAGACTGCACTGAAATAGTGTATTTCAAGTGAGCAGAAATAACTGAATCTGCTCAAAGTGAATGTTTCTTTTAAAAAACTGCACCAGAATAATCTTTTTACAAAGTGATTAAAACATAAAGGAAATCTTTTGATAGATATATTAACACCTTCTATTACCTTTACATGGGGTAGCACATCTAAAATTTTCATTTAATCTTACTTCTATTAACTGATGTTTTATGAGCAATCACTAAGCCAAGTCTGTCACAGCTCTTCTAAAGGGTTGCAGCAAAGCACCTTCGATAGCAGAAATTAAATCTAAAAATGAGCTCAAATTTTATTGTGATAATCTCAAAATTACAGATGATTTGGGCAAAAAAATCAAACACTTTTACAGTGTACGTAGTTTTCTTAAACAATACTAGACTAGTAGCATTTCACATATGGGGAAACTGAGAAAGGCAGAGAAGCAAAAAAGCATGCACCAGGTCACCTAGAAGACCAATGGCAGAGCCAGGGGTAATTTCTGTAGAGTAAAATCCTGATGTGCATAATCCTATTGAAGTACTCCATCTGCTTGGCCATAATAGAAATTTTATCGGAAGAAACTAATCAGAAAATTTAAAACACAGCCTGACAATGAAATCTCTGCCGACAGAGCCCAATGCCCCCGCACAGACCCACTGGCATAAGTGAATTTGCTTATGCTTAGAGGGTACCTCATTGCAATACCAGGGCTTAAATCATAAACCACAGTCTTAAACCAAGATATTTTAGCATCTTCCCTCATAATCCTGCTACCAGGTAGATATATGGAGAGGACATATCATTTTTCCTCCTTTATCAGGTTAGGATGCAGAACTTTGAAATCCTAAAAGGTCTGCCTCTTTTATAACTTTGGGGTAACCTGTAGCCATAAACAGACCATGAGACCAGTTCAGTCACCTGTTCTGGTTCAGAACTGCCAAATTTAGTCCAACTGTCAAATACGTAATTCTCCAAGCTTGAGCAATGCATAGTAATGAGGAGAAGATATATTCAACTTAAGCTGCACTGTTTCAGTTTTTCCTTTGAGGATTCACAGCTCATTACAGAATGTCAGAAGTGACTTAACTGCTTATTTCATCAGTCCAGACATTTGTGGATGAGGAAGTGTTTATAAATTATTTGTTCAAGGTATGTTGCTCTAATGACTGGAATCTGTTCTGAGTCAATCAAGAGCCACAGTCCAGAGGAACAAGTGTTCATTAGGGTGAACAGCTCCCAGAATGAAAAGAGAAGTCTAATAAATACAGGACTGGTATTTCTTAATGCTTATTTATGTTTTCATGAGACGCTCATTCAGAGCATCAATTTTTGAAAGAATCTTACAGAAATATTTCTAGATCTTAAGGCTCTCTTATGCCCACATTTTCCACCTGAGAATTTAAGCAAGGTCAACCCTGCTACATCTGACCAGCTTTCCTGCAATTTCAGCTGTGCTTGTTTTGTACTTGTTTTTCCTAATCTACCCACTTGATCAGACATACCTTTGCCCTAAGTTCCCAGGATGGTCAGGTCACTCTTCTGTTTAAATTTAGAGTATGTGTGTGCAAGAAAAAGAAAGTAGTGCTTATGTATTGGCTGCCTTGGATCTACTTCAGGAGAAGCAGAGGATGCTGAGTTCTTGGGAAGGCAAGGAATGGTGAAAGGTAAAAGGTCCTCTAATTTCCCTGTACACACATAGCTCAGGCCCTAAACTTCCGCCCACCCCTCTCTCTGCCACTTGGCAACACACGAGTAGATGCAGCAGACATATCTCAACCCTAATACAACCTCTCAGGGAAAGCTGGTAGCCATGACATTTTTTCCACAGTATCTTTGAAGGAATATTTTGTAACTTCTGAAAAAGTAGTCATTGCAAAGCATTCTATAAACACGGTGCCTCTGAAACTGCACTGGTGCCACATCTGCAGAAACAGCACTGGAGCACTAACTTCTGGAATCCCTCCTGCCTTCTCTTTCTCTTGGGGAGTTTAGTTTAAAGGGGATGAAATCTGCTTCTGAGAGCTGCCTACCGCATGCTGAGTTCAGGAGATGAAGATGCTTAATTGTTGTCTGATAACAACCCATTATCCTGTAAGTTTTCACTCCAAAGAACAAACACTGTTTCTCCCAACCACTTGCTTAAACATTTATCCTTGTAAATCCCTCTCTTTCCTTGTAGATCTAAAACCTTTCTTTTCTCTACTGTGTAGAAGGAAGAAAATACTGTGTACTTTTGTGAATGTAAACACATCAGTTGCCATGGGAGCAGGTGCTGGAACTATGATTACTGCCTGCAGCTGCCACATTTGCTAGGTGCCCAATTACCTTACCTGGTTACTCTAATTGAAGGGAGAATGAACACAATGCACATTATTTAAGCAAAATACTTTTTGACTGGCAAGTGCAAGATGAGTGGTCCAAAGGGTTCATGATCTGTCGCTTGCAGCAGCCTGTGGCATGCATTTTCATTACAGTATACGTTACATAAGGAGCAGTTGATGAACAGAGATGAGAGCACAAGAAAAAACAATGATGAAGAAATGTGTTTATAGAATATGAGGCAGCTTTACAGCTTGAGATAAACAGCACTGGAAGTGGTAAGTGTAACATCCAGTCTTACTTTTGATTGTTAAAAAAAGAAAAAAAGAAGTCCCTTTTCTAGAACCAAGCAGCTTCAGACACAGTTCAAAACAGGACAAATAAGCGTTAGTGTAGGATGGTTCTAGGTGTGAGACCATCCCCTTCCTTCTCCTAACCCTCCTGCTCACTTTCCTCCTTTTGAAATCCACTTTGTTTCTGCTATAAAACTTTTCACACAGGGCTGAGCCTGCTCTAATTAGCCAACACAATAACAGCCAAAATCCAAAATAGGGACCCATGAAGGGTTTATCTGAGTAGAGAGATTTCCCTGTATGCCTCAGTCAGTGCGAGAGCTGACAGAGACAGCAGAGAGGCAACAAGAAAGCCTGGGCTGCACTCGCAACAAGCAAAATAAGAGAGGGAAAGCTTTTGAACCAAATTGTTGGCAAAGCCCTGAAAGTGTAAGCATGTAAACAGTTTTGTTTTGTCTGAACACAGCAGGAAGCAGGACTCCATGTCTGCTCTTTGTAAAAGTGCAGAGCTGCATGCAATACTTGATTCCACCAAACTTTCCCTCTTCTATATAGAATTAATCCCTCTAGACCTCAACTTCTGACTGACAACAGGTCTATAATGACAGTGTAAATGAATGCTGAATGGATTAGTGTGTAAGGACTGAAAGTCTGGAATTTTTTCCTATTCATCTATGAAAAGCAAAGGACCACTTCTGAGGTGCTGCACTCTCCAGGTGTCATGCTATTACTGATGACAGGACATCAGTCCCAGCAAGTCACATCCCAGAGGTTTAGTCCTTTCCAGCAGGTCCTGTCCATGCAGGTTCTTTGCTGACTTGTTACCATGAACACACATGGACAAATTAGATGAGACAAAATGCAGGATGGCTGTAAGTGGTCTAGGCTCTTACAGCATGTGCAGCATTGCCCTCAAGTCACCTCTCCTTTCTGTCCTGCCTCAGGAGCAAGCCCAGTGTGCTAGAAAAGCATCTGAGCTGGGAAACCAATGGAGAAGCCCATGAAGAGATGATCCTTAGGATACCCTTTGTGGACAACCTCAGGTGCTCCAGAAGACCTGGACCACCGCTTTCAGCTGCCTCAGTCTCCCAAAACCTCTCCCACAAGGCAGCCCAAACACCCCCCAGCACCAGACCTCCCATATGCTCTCCCCTTGTGTAATACCATAGCACAGTCAGCTCAGAGGGGGTCTCCTCACAGAGGACTGCCAGCAAGGACTCTGATTAGGAAAGACCATATGCAGTGCCACAGTCAGAGACAGGACCAGTCCCCACTCTGTTGGTGCCAAGCAGAGTGGCACTGACATGATCCAGCCCAATGCCTCACTCACAAGCTCGAGCTCCCTTGGGATCCATCAGCTTTGCCCATGCTGTCCCACATGGCACCTTGTTCCCATGCAGCTGGCCAAATGTTATGGGTAATCTGTCTGGCATTTGCCTTGTCCTTTCTTTTAGTGCCTTGGGGAAAGTCCTTGCAAGGTCAGACCCTTTTCCCATCTTGAAACACGGACACAAAAGCCCAGAAAGGAACTCATTTCTAGCCACCTGGTATTTAGTGCTTTTGAGCAGTATTTCTTCCAGGCCTGACCTAGGTATAGGTCCTCTAAGAGGTTGCTCAGCAGGGAGATGACGGCAGGCATTGCCAGTAAGCCCGGGTCTGGTGGTCTCCTTGAGGAGTAAGGAAACTCTTCCTCTGTTATACACTCCCAAGAAGCAGATAGTGCCTGTGGCTTGCAAGATTTGGGGATAAAACAGCCTCTAGGGAACACCAAGGTCCCCTAGGCTTATCTTTCCTTCTCCTTGAGCCTTTCTTATCAGTCTAAATATACAGTGTATCTCAGGCAGTGTCCTGGGCTGGGTCATTTGTCTGAGTACTGCAGACAAGTTGAAGGGAAGACACAAGTTAGAAGCACTTTGCCAAATATGTCATAAGGGATAAATGACAAGGTCAAGGATGCGTTATCGCAAGTTTGACACAGAGGTGCTCAAAGCCCCCTGGAATCATGTCAGTGGCCCAACACAGAGATGATGATAAGGTGGTTTTGTCCTGAGCACCTTTACAGGGGCAGTCTTTGGGAAAGATATAGGAGAGTAGAGCTGCTATCTAGTCATTAAAAGTTGGTCTGGCTTTAATTCCTGATTCAGCTGATTATGCTATAAGTTTACTTCTGAAGACATTATCCTCTAGTCCAATTATTAATGCATGCACTTAGATCTCAAAGAGTGCCCTAAAGGTTAAACATGTGCTTAAGTGCTTTGCCAAACTGGGACAGCAGCATGTACATATTTCTGCAAGCAAAAGTGTATAACTTAAAAAACAAAAATGTGACTGTCATTTTATGGATTTTATCGTCTTTTTTAAGATAATTTAGGTAGTAAATTATTCCTTCTTGTTCTAGGACACTTGTTATCCAAAATATTCCTTCTTTTATTTATTGTTTTCTAAAAGTCTATAGCATACAAAATTGAATAAGGCCAACTGAAGTTAAACCATGGCTATACATTGCAGAAAAAGTATCTAAACTTTCTAATATACTTATTAATATCTACATCTTTAAAGCTGCAGAGAAATATCCAATAAGATTTTTAAGAATACACAGAAAAATTAGAAAAGTAAAATAATTAAGCACTTTTGTGAATCCCACTGGATGTGAATCCAGCACTAATACCTAAATATCTCTCAAAGTCTGGCCCCTGGATCTAAGGCAATTAATTCTAAACCATAAAGAGCAATAGAGCTTCCTAAGGCCAATGTTTAAGGCATATTGGTGATATAAGGTGTATCTGTGCTAGGAAATAAGATCTCGTGAATAGAAGTAGAAACCTTACTACAATTAATCCTTTGTGTTTTATGACCATTTCAAGTAATTCAGCTCACAAAGTGTTTTTAAAGAAAACAATGCATATTTTATTGTTCTTAACACAATAAAATAGTTACAGTATATCCAAAACCGCACTTCAGAAAAAAAGGTAAGAAATTCTCTCATACACTGCCTTCTAATTTAATTAATTTACAAGGTAAAGTGCATAAATAATTAACTTAGCAAGGAGCTGTGATAATTTAATCTGAGATAGATCTAATACAATTTAAATTTTCCCTAATTGCTCTATCAGAGAGGAACTGGAATTAGTTTTAAAACAAATCTGAGAAAGTTCTTTGAATGCCAAGAAAATATTTTGCATATGTGTAACTTTTAAAGTTGTGCAAACCACATTGTACAACAAATACAGTGTGGGGTCTTATTCAAACAGAAATTACTCATTTCAAGCTAGAGATCTAATACAATTTAAATTTTCCCTAATTGCTCTATCAGAGAGGAACTGGAATTAGTTTTAAAACAAATCTGAGAAAGTTCTTTGAATGCCAAGAAAATATTTTGCATATGTGTAACTTTTAAAGTTGTGCAAACCACATTGTACAACAAATACAGTGTGGGGTCTTATTCAAACAGAAATTACTCATTTCAAGCTAGGACTCTGTTCTGTTTTATCTTTTATCACTAATTAACCATTCAGGTATTTTTGTGGGCAAGGGAGAGAGATCTGTGTTCCAAGTTTAGGACTGGACTTTAATGTATTAGCCATTTATGTTTGTTGTATATATGAAATAAGATTGTGATTTTCCATCATTGTACAGAATGCCATGGTTTCCTCCTGCTTTTTTTCCCTTATTCTTGTGGAATTTTGTTAACTGAATGGTGCTAGTGGTGTTTTCTCTGGAATTCAACTTGTATGCATCTTAGACCAATTTCTATTTTCTACTTTTATTTACATTTTATTCCTGAATCTTTATATTTAGAAGGTGAGTTGTCACAGGGAAAAAACTGTTCCACTCACCTGATTTAATGAAAGAGTTTTTATTTATTGACAACACAAAAATAACCAGCAGTGAGTAATCTATACATTCAATATTAGTATCAGCAGTACAACAGATAAACCACAATACTGGACCCTTCAATAATGTCAGTAAACACCTTAAATTTTCTAAACAATCTCCTGGAATTAATCTCAGAAAATTATAAAATCGCATCCCCTCCCCCCCGTATTCACACAGTTAAGCACTCATGCAGTCCCCAGCCTCCCTCACAGGACGTGTGGTTATGGGCACCCATGCCCTTTTCTATGAGTATGGGTGCTCAAGCATTACACATGCCCAAGCTGCTCCCTACAACCCACTCATCCTCACTCCAGCAAGAAAACACCCCACAAGGTCACTTATGCATACTCCAGGTGTGGGTCCCTACCTGCTGCACCCCATACCATCAGTCCAGTAGTTGGGTGCAGGCTACTCGCAGCCTCCAACAGGGAGGATGCTCCATCAGGCACAGACAGAAGTCACGGTGCTGCTGGGGTGACTTCTGGCAGTGCCAAACCTGTTTTTGATTTGACTGGTGATTTGGTACCACTTCTCACACCAAGGTCTGTCCCCCTTGTTACAAATTTTCATGCTTCTGTTACAATTCAACCTGCCTCCTTCTCTCAAAAATGTCTCAGGAGTCCCCTGGTCCCTGTTTAATCCTGCAAATGATCATTTTAGGCAAACTTCATCGTTGTTGCTTTCTTCTCAGCGTTACCAGTTTGGGGGCAACCGCCCTCCCAGAACAGACAGTGTGGAATATTGCATTCCCATGCACGGTTTGCACGTCCGCTGCTTTCCTATCCCGCCTGGTTACCCACGACATCTTACCACGAGGGGCCGCACACATTTCCTCACAGTGCATCATTTCGGGTAGAAAGGGGCTCGATGGGATTGACATACAGCACTCCACTGACAAGAGCATGACAGTAGGGAAACTAATTTAACTAAATGAGCTAGCCAAGGTCAGTTGGTTTACAACAGTTGGTTTATAACCTCAACTTCCACAGCCCTACACCTGTACATGGAGTAAACACCTCCTGTTCAGAGCAGAACAGCCACTATATCTGTTCATTAACCTCCAGAGCTGAACACACACAGCTTGTTTGTTCCCTTATCTATTACCGAAGGCTTCTGGGTACATTCATTGCCTGGATGCTCAGGATCATTTGGACAGTGCAAAGCCTACTGGGGGCAAACTAGCCAGCCTTACATTTGCTGTTTTGTTGCATGTTAGCTACTGGCTATTTCTTCTTTCTCGCAGAGTTATGCAGATCTAGCAGGTATAGCATTTTGTTTTACTGTTGAAATTCAGAAAGAAAACATGAGCAAGTATAGCATTTTGTTTTACTGTTGAAATTCAAAAAGAAAACATGAGCAAGATCCCTCCTAATATATTCCCAAACAAACTTGCATTCCAGGCATAGCACATAAAGTATTTCTACAGAATAGTCAGCAGCATCTCTTTCCTCCTCACCGCCCAGCGACAGATTTCACATTGTGCTGATTACAACCAAAGGGAAAATCATCTCAAATTATTTAATAGGAGGCATACATAGAGTGTCCAGTTGCAGACTTCTTTTAAGTGATATCGACTACTTTCACATTCAGCTGTGTAGTCACAAAGCAGATTTTAAATCATACTATCAGCAGCAACACAACAATGGAAACCAACTGAAAATTAAGAAGTCATGTAATTGGCTGAAAGCAATTGAGAGCTACCTGTTACCAAGGCAATGCAAACCTTCTGTGTCTGAAAAATTACATGATATTGTGATGCTTTGATCACCAAAATACTCTAACAAACCTCATGTCCAACAACAGCGAGGACTGCTTAAATCGAGATTTTTAAAAAATATCTTAAATTCCTGGCTATATCAGTACATCAGGTACTGTAAATCTGCACGTATTAAAAGAGAAGAGGTTGTTAAAGCACTAGCCTTCAATACAAGGGAACTGAGATTTGGTACCTTATGTTTTTCCCATGTTATCTTGGGCAGTTCACTGACGACCACATTTACAACACTATCTGACATTTAAAGATGCAGGCAGATGCCTAGAGAGATTTGCAAAAGCTCCCAAATTGGGTGCATAACTTCCACAGGTTTTTAAATTCAGCACACGCTGGAATCAGTGGACAGCATCCCTCCAACCTCAGTGGATTTTAAGTCTGTGCTTTCCTTGCCTGTTCAGAAAAAAAGAGGTCTTCATTTGCACTAGTTTATCCCACTGCAGTATAAGAAATGAACAACCATGATTCACATTAAATGTATTACTTCAGTGATCCCAAACAATTAAAGGTAATTGCAAGCAGACAGCAAGAGGGAATAGCATGTTGTATTACACCCTGTAATTCACAGTGAAGAGAGTGGGCCCTTGATATACTGTGGTTGAAATGACTCATGCTTGGCCAGAAGCAGGTATTAAAAATCCTTTGGTACACATCTCAGCATTAAGTGTACACTAGAAGTTACTTATTTAAGCATGTACAGTCCTAGTAGTTCCTTTTGCCATCTCTTCATTAATTAGATCCCTTTGTACTGTACGTGTTGACTTCTGAATTACACTTTGTTTGACCAGGGTCAAACAGGGGAATTCAAGGTGGAAGGAGTTCGCTGCCAGTGGAAAGAGTGACTATGAAAAATACCTTTTACATGCAAGTCCTATCCACAGTGCTTTGGCAATGGACGTGGCTCCCAGACTCTAAACCAGTCATTACTTCTGCTTCCTGGACAAATTAAAATCCCTATAAAAGTGATATTTAACTTTGGAAGCCTTCAGTTCTGGATAAATTCATTTTGGTTTAAACCATGCTGGTATAATAAAGTTGCACACACTGAGGTACCCATTGAATCAAATTCTTCTTCCTTCATAGATTTGGAAATCTACTTTTATTTAAAACATGTCTTATGTTCCCCCACATTTTTTACATTTTTGTGTTTGCCTTTTTGTTTCTTCCTTCACTAGATATAAAAGGAAGAAATGTGCATTCTTCTCAATTTCTCAGATTTGTTACAGTGCCAGGTCTTCAATTAGGCACTTACACTGAATGTAGTTAACAGAAAATGAAGTTGTGTAATCTGGCCACTAAAAAGAAGCAGAAGCAAGAAACATTCACCATAAAATCCTTATTTCTTTCTAAGTACCTGCTAAAGTGTATTTTCTCAGTGATCTGGTATGTTCTTGAGTCAAAATCTTTTCTATCATCCTCCATAGTCCACAAGAGATTAGCCAAGCTCACCTAGACTCTTTCCCATGAAGTAAGAGGAACATAATTTGCTGCCCTTCTTCCTACAGTGTACACCAGCTGGCTGGGAAAGAAGGAAGCCTGAAGAAGTTACATAGCTCCAGTTCCACCTGGTTTCCCTTGGCATTTAAATTGGCAATAGGTCATGGGAAGAAGGTGGAAGGTTGGTCAAGCACACACCCAAAGAAGGTCCAAGTCTATGTATGGTCCACTGCCTATGCCATGATTTAGAAAAAGACGCTATGTCCTTCAAGCAAGGTTCTGAAGCTCTCAGTGTCATTTCTGAACATGGGTCTCCTACACAGCAGCACAACTTACTACCCCTACCCCATACTGCAACTTGATGTGCCAGTTCGTATATTTCCAGGGTTTTTATTTCCTACTAAGAAATTAAGGAAAGAAAAGAGCAGTGGAAGAGGTCTTGTAATGAAGCTGGTGAGTTTTTTGCCTTGAGTGAAGTTTTGCCAGAGTATATCTAATTTTACAATTGGATCATAAGTGAACAAAGCCATTTTTTAATGAAAATATCCTTTTTTCATTTTTCAGACTTCTTCTTAGAAGTTACAAAATATTTCATTTGGGATTTAAAATACCTTCCTCTTACTGAGCAATCACATCTTCATGGTCCTTTCCTTAGAAAACTAGAAGCATTTTGGAGGTTATCTAAGGACAAACTCTGGTAGATGACTCAGCCACCTTCTGCTTCTCCTCATCTGACATCTAGCAGCCTGCCTCCTTCTGTTTTTTCCAGACTTATCTATGCAAGACAAAATTTTCTTTAAAAACAAAAAAACAACAAACAAAAAGTCTCCCACCATTACTAACACAAGCTCATCTGAAAAATCTTAGAAAATTAGGAGTAAAGGGCTGCCCATGTGATTTTCAGTACTGCTAAGAAATTTTGTTTGCAACTGAATTTACTTTACACAGTGCTATGCAAATGATCTGGGAAACTGAAATCCTGTCTATACCATGCTTTCTAATGTAAATAAAATCTTTTCGTTTTCAGGTATCTTGGTACCACTGCAAAATTCTGCTTCTGTTTCCAGGAATGGACAATGTCTCTGTGAGCCACACCACAGTAAAAGCCACCCAGTATAGCTGACACGGCCTCTGTCCCCTTCATGCACACAAACTCCCTTGAGTAGCGACCTCCAAACCAACTGTACATTACTGATCAGCTGTGATGGGCCACAATTCCCTAGAAACTTTGCTTTAGGAGAGCTGTAGTAGCAAAAACTCATTTCACCCCATACCAGACTGAGAAACTAACTGTTTTCACCTTTTCTTGGTAATCTCTCTAGGTCTGGAACAGAAAGCCTTTTTTTTTCTTCTGCTTTCATCTGTCTTAGCCCTCTCAGTCCTCTTGGAGAAACTTCTTTTGAAGATCTACAAGTGAATCCTTTGTACCACTACACGGACACAATTATTCATGGTGGATGCACAGATTACAAGAAACAGCTATTTATAGAGACCAGATTTTTCTCTCTCTCTTTCTGGTTTGAAAGAAGAAAGGGGAATATTTTGAAGGCCTAAATTGCACCTACGTAGGTGGACAAAGCAATTCACAGGGTGAAAGGCATTGAATTACGAGCTTTCAAGATCCAGCCTGTCAGAAACACTAGACTTAGAGGCTAAGGTGGAATTTAGGCTGACTGAATATGGCCAATAATCTTCAGCAACATAAAGCAATTCTTGGAAGCTAACTAAGCCCTAAATCAGCAGCAATGTGTTCTCAGTGATAAAAGAGTAAGATTAAATGTTTCCAGCATACCAGTAAAATTCATCTGACATTTTAAATATAAACTAGAATTGAAGATTAAATCTACAAGACTTGAAAGGCAGATTACCTGTATGGACATATTACTCTATGCACAACCAAAGCTCTGATGATGATTTTTGGTGCATTGTGACTTTGAATGCCTCACCTGCACTCATCCAATTAATCCAGCTTCATCCGGACTATTCCTAGCACTGCAGCCCCTGAACAGCTTTTAGAAACTGCCTCAAAACAACATCTAACCTCCAGACAAACTTTTCAAAACAAATGTTGGTTCAGGGCATGGGACTGAGTATTGTTTAGTTCTTCTGTACCCAAACAAGATTCTTTAAGGCTGGAAAGATCTTTAGACTACTGTAAAAGGGGATGAGTCAGCTTTACATTGAGACACAGAGCACTGCAGCTTCTAGTTTGAACAGTTTTAAGATGTGACATAGAGTGACTACAGAAAGAACAGCTCCTCCAGGGAGTTCCCAAACACCTCAAAAACCTATTTCACGCTCTGTGGTGACTGTGCAACTATAACGGGGGGGGGGCCCAACAACAAAGATGTTTTTACCATGAAGATGATTGATAGTACTGTCAAAAAAAAGCTTTACTGAAAAACATACATTAGGTAGTAAACACATGATGAAATGACATAACCACCTTCTGGGATCCCCAATTTTATATTCCTCACTGATAATTAAACTATCCATACATAGGCTAGTTAACCTTTAACAGGACACTGTTATACGATATTAGCAGCAGTGACAGATGAGAGGCACAATCAAAAAAGGGCTAACAAGCCATTTGCGTTACTTGACTGTTTAAGGTGAGCTTTTAAAGGGAAGTGCAAGTTGGCTCAAAGAGAAATGAAGAACAAACGCACATCCTCTCCCATCTGGGCTGGTTACGGCAGGGAAACAGTTGTTTGGTTATTCCAAAGATTTATTTTCTGGATGGTGAACACAAAAATAAGCCCTAATGAAAAGCCTTGAAAAATAAATGCCTGAATCTGGATTTTGCTTTGGCAGTTATTTAACCTCTCACTAGCTTACCATGTGTATTTTCCTTTCCATGGTAGTGGCATGAGGCCAAAGTTTTGCTCAGTATCTGCAGCGGGCACAGGCACAGGGGACTGCAGGAAAAGGAAAGATAAGAAAAGCTTCACTGACCGACAGCTGACCTGGCTGCCCGGGAGGACAAGCTGCTGGAGGTACTGAGGCCGCTGCCCAGCTTTACAGTGTCACTGGAAAAAAATTGATCCAGCACTGAAAGTAATTTAAACCTGGATATATACGGCAAGAACCAGGAAGAACACGCCCACCTTTACACTTCAGTAAACATTGCCAGGCCTGTTTTAAATGATTTTACACACGCTTGTTGGGGTGTATTGTGTATAGAGCAGTGTTTTTGTTTTGTTTGCGTTGTCATTGCCTGGTTTTAATAGCGTCCACTGTATTTTCTTACACTGAGAGAAAACTCAGTTTAGCTCAGGCACACCTTTTATGAGCTTGCATACAAATTTATGTTTATGATACCCCTTCAATGTTAATACCAATGGTAATATTAAGACGGTAAAAAATCACAGTTTTATAATAAAATTGACATAGTAATATACCTTTTCAATTAGTTAAAAGCTATCCTCCTTCTTTTCTAACAAATAACACTTACATTACAGAAACTAGTATTTGAGTAGAATAACTAAGATAGAAAGAAATTTACTCAGCCTCTGGTAGAGTTTGTCATTAATCCTCTTGTCATTTTTTGCTCAGAAATATTTATGAGATACAACTTTATGCTGTGGTACTGTTGCAATCAATGGCAATCTGCCCATGGGCTTCAGCAAGGTCAATATCTTCTTCACCTTATGATGAATGGTTAACCTAGTGGTGGGACAAGACACAAGAGTCTCATCTACTTAACTAGCTCCTTATGCTTTATTTGTCTTTTAATAACATCTCTTCTATAACTATACCACCATTTAAAAAATGGGTGTGACAGTGCCTTACTTTGTCCAACTGTAAGCTAGTCGTGTACTTCCACATAGTGACCAGACAAAATTATCATCTGGGGTTTTTGTGGGGTTGAGTTTTGGTTTTGTTCTGAAAAGATCTTTTTCCTGGAAGTAGATAAACTGATTAGCTGCCCTTTTACAGGAATTCCATCATGGGAAGATACAATACTGCAGCACTAAGTGCTTTGTTGTTTTTTTTTTTTATTTAATTGTCTTTTGTGCCCTTAGTACTCCATTACAGAGACCAGAAAAGCTATTAGCAGCACAGTCTGTAAAGTGGGAATTGTCTCTTGCCCTGTGGCCACGATTTAGCAAAGTACTTAAGCCACTTACCTAACTTCATGCAAATTGTCTTAAAGTGCATTGGCCAATGCTGATGTTACTGCTAAATGCGTGCTTCAGTACATTGCTGAAGACGAATCTAATTATTCATCTGTGTAAAACTGAGCACAGCATGAGCTCTTTCAGTGTAGCAGGTCCTCCTCTTAACCATCATAGATGCCGTAGTTATTCTTTTCTTTCTGTTACTGTTTTCTAAGCAGCTACAATCATACTCTGTAAGAAGCCCAATATTTTAACATGCCAGGCAGCCTGCGCCTTCAGGGGTTTTGAGTGTGGCTCTCCAGTGTATCTGGATGCTGGCTATGCTTTGCTAGGAAATCGCCACCCAGTGTAAGTTTCATCTTGTTAACTTCAGCCATCTACAAGGCTTATGTCTCCATTTTTATTGATGTCCTTTATAGTCAGCAGAGAGAAACAGGAATGTCTAAACAATAACGCAAGTGCCTCATTTTAGACATGTACCTGAGAATGGGTGGAAGTATCTATTTCTTTCCAGTGATCATAAAGTTAGTCTTGGGGATCAGTTCATATAGTAGATACTAAGATTCCCGTCACGACCACTCTGGCCAAGGAAGCTGCCACATCAGGAGGGACATACATAAACAGAAATGCAGGCACCCACAAATGTCAGAGTTGGGCAGACACCTAATCATTTTAGGAGTCTTAGGCACCTTGAAATGTCCAGAACTCCCACTACTTTATCATGGATGTTGCCCCATAGTCCACATCCCTACATTTTGCTCCAGGTGAACAAGTTCCTGCAACCACAAACCCAGAGGGCTTCAGTATATTCTGCATAGGGTCCCTTGCATGGGTTGAATCTGAGTGAACAAGCAAGTTAGAAAAATGTTAAACAGATTAAATCTAGATTCAGCAGAGATACATGATTTGTGTGTGCAGTCACTGGATCCATAAATACTAGGTACACAGCCCTAGGCTGCTGCCCTTTTGAAACAAAGGTGTTTAATGAGTACATACAGTTAACTTCTCCACCAGACATAAATATCTAAAATAGGAAATAAATCACAGTTACTAAAGTATTTCCTTCCTCATAAATCAGTGTATTCCTAGAAAGCAGCTTACACATTATGGGTTCTTCACACCCACCCACATGTATTTTATTTCTATTTAAAGCTGAAATAAGAATCTGAGATCCCAGAATGCTTTCTCCTACAGCCAGATAAATAATGGGACAGAGCCAAGAAGTCTGGTTTTAGAAATCATTATTAAAGCACAAATCTCCATTCTGTTCACATAGTACTCATAATCCACACCAGAAAGGTCCAGGTCCACAGGTAGCACTGCAAAGTATCTCATCGCTGTCGGTACCCATCATAGCCAAACTGGGAAGAAAACCAAAATGTCTTGGATTGAACAGATCATCAGTGTTCCTCTATTAAAGGGGTGCTGGCCAAGGGAACTGGGCATCTAGATAGCATTGTAGCCTTTAATACCTCTTCTGTAAATGTAACCTATTGTCTTAATATCAGAACATGTGGCTTTATGTACGACTATGTTGTTTGAATGGACTCAGATTATGAAGTGGCTGAAATTGCTTTGTATTGGAGACTTGCTTGCTTTATTTTTAAAAGACTCCCTGGATTTTTTAATTGCCAAAGAATAAAGCAACAATGTTTTCAGTTTTCCTTCAAAAACTTATCATTCCAAGGACTCACTGGAGCTGCCCGTGAGAGAAAATTCTCCATTTACAATTACTGTTTGGCATCTCTGACTTGGGCAATCACTTGATATGTGCTGTACTGATTGTGTATTATTCACATTCCTTGATCTAACCAGGTCAAACAACCCTGCAGAAGCCCAGCTATGAGACACAGACACAATTATTTCTATGAAATAAGTCATCATAAAAGATACAAAGTTAATTGAGTCACATGAGATCAGTTGTTCATAAATGCATATCAATCAACCTTAATTATACTACTTTCGCTTAAATTTGTTATGAGACTGTTCCATTACTTTTCACTGACACTGTATCAAATTGACTATAATGAGCCACTTATCCCCTTTACTGCTCTTAGATTTTGGCTTCAAAACCTTTAGAACATCCCCTGTATTTCAATGTAGTTAAATCAGTGCTCTCTGTCGTGGTTTAACCCCAGTAGACAGCTAAGGACCACTCAGTTCTCGTGCCTACTCGCTGGTGGGGCAGTGTGAGGAGCAGAAAAGGCCTTGACGCAGTGTAAGCACTGCTCAGCAATAACTAAAACATTGTTAATCAGAGATAGGTTTGCACTTCAGAGCAGCAAGTTTATGTTCCTTTGATAACTCCTGATTTGTGTTAGATTTTGGTTTTATTTTAATCATTTCATGTGTATTTAGCTTTTGAGAGACAAATTTGGTGACAATACAGGGACTGAATTTTACTTATGGTTGGCTATATAGTACACGGAGAAAAGCTGAAATTTCAGTTACGGTTATTGTTGTAAAATAGGATACAAAATCAGAACTTGTGTGTGCTTAAGCCTCTGCTTTACAAGCACCTCTGCAAGTGAACACATTTAGTTCAAAAGTAAGACTAATAATTTTGTCAGGCTAATCAGTATGCAAAATATGATTCCATTAAATAAAATGGGAAGTGCGAGGGGAGCACTTTTGCTTTGGTTTTGTTATCATTTTGGAACCAATTATGTTGCAATTAAACTAATTTAGATGACCTATACAGTTATTAACACATTTCTGTGTTAAAAAAAATCAAATCAACATGGAAACAGAAAGAAGAGTTTCCTACATTAGCTGGCTTCACTGCATTGTTCTTTACACAGTTACTAATAAAATTGGTTCAGATCTCTAAATAACCATGTGGTTTTTTTCTCACATTGACCATTCACATTTTCAAAACCACCTGTATATTATAGAAGCTCATGTTGTAGATTCATCTGACTGATGAATGCAGCCAGCCCATGAATCTGTTAATAACATAATTTATTTCAGTTGAAACCAGGACATAATGATTTCTGTTTCAATAGCAGTCACTCTCTTTCATTTTTAAAAGCATAACATCTCAGTTTTCCTAATGATATGTTAAAAATACAATGGAAATTGTTTGGTTTTGAGGTATAAATTGGGCCCTTAAGTATCTATTTCAAGCAGACCCTGTTGCTGTTTGCAATAAATCTGTCCCTTTCAGGAGCACGGCTGATTGGTCCCCTGACTTATTCTCATTAACTCATTTTAGGGTCTCTCCTAATGTTATGGAAAATGTTAGAAAACAAATCAAGGGATAATATATGGCACAGGCCTGTTAATAGCAAATGTAAGATGATAAAACAAACTGTCTCATTCAAATTCTTAGTTTGCTATAAATATAACAAATTTGAGCTTGGGTAAGAACAGAGGGATATGGAAAAGGTTTGCTCAGTCTTTACTATTAAGGAAGTGTGGGAGGTTATTTTGCAGAATGAAACTGAAGAGGTAAGGAGAAGAGAGCAGGAATAGTTGATGATATTAAATGGAATTAGAGAAAGAGATGACTTAATCAGAGGTATTTGTATTCTGCAAAACTCTGTCCCTTAGGTTTTCCCCTGAAAAAAAAGAACTGCTGTTTAGATGTATCTCTCACTATTGCTTTCAACCGAGGAAGGTAGGAGCACTTGGCTAAAGTATTTTGGTTTGATCCAATCTTTAAAGAATGAAAAGGAAACAATGGAACGGTAAAAATAACAGGTCTTAGTGTGTGCTCAGGTATTATTGTCTAATATATATCTTTTAAATATATACTGTTAAATTTCTGACTGGAGTTAACATGCCAAAATATAAAGGGTTAAAACCCTCCTTCTACACACGGCCCTCCTGGGAAATTTCCAACAAGAAGCAAACAGTATTCGGTTGCTGCCCCCTTGTATGTTATATTCTCTTCCCCACATTATTAAATGGATCCTAAGTCTAAGATTGCTGTAAAATAATTATTGTGTCAGTGGTTCTAGGAAGAAAAAGATGAATTGGCATTTAAAATTTTATCGCTGTAGTTGAAAAATATCTCATCAAATATGCAGTAGCATCTCTTTTACTTTCAATATTTAGATGGCTTCTGAAAGACCTTATTAAATCTTTAAAAGACTTGTGAGATAGTGACTTCAGCTGAAACAGTTTACAGGAATGTGCATGATCATCCACATTCCAGCACCGATCTGCCTTACAATCTCTGCCAGGGCACTTAACCTCTTTGAACTACTTTCTCCCCATCCCTGATGCAGAGATAACATATGCTAAAAATCCAGAGGAGGAAGGTTCTCAAACAGAGTTTTTACCAGATTGTTCCTTGTTAAGGTGGAGATCTGCTTTGTTCTTGGGCAAATCTGAGTGCTCTGGGGACAAAAGCCATCCACTCCTTATTCTGTAGGGAATGCAGGGAAGTAGCTGTGAACTCCACAGCAACTCACAGGCTCTTACACAACAGGTATTCTGGCTCAAACCAACAGCATGGATTTCCATAAAAATGAGCTAACCCGGTCAGAGTGAGACAGAGGCAAGCTGTCGTGCTTGTTTCATTCATGCTCAGAGCTAAGGATGTCCAAGATAGCTCTGGGAACAATCATGTTGCCTTCATTAGTACAGCAGTGGACTTAGATTTGTATTTATGTATTAACTGGGGCCTTTCTAAAGATAACTCATAAGCATCTTCATATTCTTCAGTTTCTGCCCTGTGATGGTTCCACCCTTGTCTCTGGTCCCACAGCTTCCATTTTGAGGTGTCATGTACTGCCACACAGAACAGGCTCTCCACAATCCACCATACCATCCAGCCAAAACATTTGGAACAATTTAGATTATTTTGGATCTGGTGCTTGTTTACTGGTTTGTCTTAAATGGTTTATGCATCCCAAAGTTTACTGGAATTTAAAAAAAAATATTTAAAAATGTCCACAAAATAATGTGACATTTCACTTACCATTTATCAGGTATTAGATTTTCTCCCTTAGGGCTTCCTGCTCCACTGAGACATTTTAAGTAATCCCTTTAAGAATTATTTTGTGTTAGTGCATTTCAACAGGAAAGGAACTGTGACCCCATTAAAGTCCACAGATGTCTGTGTGTAAATTTTCCAAAGTATCATACTTCTATACATGGTATCTGTGTACATAATATAGAAGAGTAAGTATTCTGAGTCTGCAAGAGTAAAAGTTATGATGGGATTATACTCACAAAAAGCATTTTTCAACCTGTTCATAGATTCTGAGAGAGATTTCCTTTTCGATTCATTTTTTCCTGGGAAATATCTTTTCAAACGAAACATGAAACAAATATTTTCCAAAGTCTTACTATTGTTTCTGTTATGGTTTTTATTACAATAATAATTGTTGTTGTAATGATAATATTATTAATATTGATGATAGTAGTAGTAGTAACAATAGCAATAATAAGGACTTACCCTCCCAAATGTTTTTTGCTGCCCCATCATGTGAAAAAGGCAATCCTTTGCATTTTGGTCAACACTTCTGCTACTGTGAGGATTCACTTAGCACTAAGAATACCGAGATTATGCAAAAAGTGAGCAGACTTCATTCCCCTCTGTAAGAGTTCACATACAATAAATCTACAAAGTTACTAGATGACAAGACATTTAAACCAAAGCAGCTTGAGACCTTGAGATGCACATGTCTTTAGTCATGTAGACTTCTTTTCCATTGCATAGTGTCTGCATGTGCTAAGAAGCCCTGAGGAAGCTGCCTTTTTCTTTCTGTGGGAACACCTGAGGAGACCTAGAGTCCTCTGGTGCTCCTGGTAGGAACAGAGTTGCACAGCATTTCTCCAGGGACTGGGAAGAATTTCTTGAGGAACATAGTTCTGGCAAGAACAGCATCACAGGTTAAGACAGGCCATGCCACAGAGACACTGACCATAACTGTGTGAAAAGCAGCTAGAAAAGGAATCCTTTGGGAATGGTTTTGGCATCAGTCTCAGTCTGTTTTGGTGGTGTTATCAGTTAAAGTCCCAGCAGACAGAGGCGCAGACCAGATTACTAAGAAATGGGGCAGACAAGGCAGTACTTTATGCAGCTGAGGAAGATGTTTGTGGCCATGTTGGCACAAGTATTTGGGCATATAAGAATCAGAGAATCAGATAATAGTTTGGGTTGGAAGGGACCTTTAAAGGTCATCTAGTCCAACCCCCCTGCCCTGGGCAGGGACATCAACTAGATCAGGTTGCTCAGAGCCCCCTCCAACCTGACCTTGAATGTTTCCAGGGATGGGGCAGCCACCTCCTCTCTGGGCAACCTGTGCCAGTGTTTCACCACCCTCAGCGTAAAAAATTTCTTCCTTCTATCTAGTCTATATCTACGCCCCTTTAGTTTAAAGCCATTCCCCCTTGTCCTGTC
>NW_008796213.1:1858937-1870621 GCF_000699145.1 Aptenodytes forsteri | reverse complement strand
CACAGTGGGCGGCTCGTCATTCTCCCAGTCCCCGCCTTTGCCTTCTGCGGCTTGGGCGGTGCGGCTCGAGCACTTGCCGGTGAAGACCGAGGGAAAAAGCCATTGAGTACCTCCGCCTTCTCCATGTCCCGGGTAACCAGGTCTCCCATTTCGTTCCGGAGAGGGCCCACATTTTCCCTCATCTTCCTTTTATCCCTGATGTACGTATAGAAACTTTTCTTGTTGCTCTTGACACCCTGGCCAGGATTTCATTCTATCAGGGCTTTAGCTTTCCTAACCTGATCCCTGGCTGCTCGGACAATTTCTCTGTATTCCTCCCAGGCAATATTCCTCCCATATTGATCAGACAGACACAGCCCTCATGTTTTACAGGAATAGATGCCTTCCAAACCACTCTCTTCGCTTGAGCTGAGCCCATGGCCTATGTCTGCCTCAGGTTACAAAAGTGTGGCCTGGTTGATCTCCATACTGTTACACCTGGTCTAGGTGGGTCAGCTCCCTGATGGCTCCTCAGAGTTTCAGGAAGACTCAGCAAGCTGCGATTATCCAGACTGCATTTGAAATACTGATATCAAGTCAATCCCTTAAGGGAGGACATTTTGCGGTTAGCTCAATATCACATTATGCCACCACTACCTGCCAGAAACAGTATCCAGCTAGGTCACCCAGTAGGCCATAATTATTCTGGTATGATATGTGACTTGGGACAGCAGGGAATACGTAGCATCCCTCACCATTTAGATTAGCATTATGACACTGATGTTCCTGTCAGCTGGAGGAAAGATGTTGCTTGTTGGCTGTGCTTAAACTGTCTAGTGTTGCAGAAGATGCAGGCGTCACACATTTGGCCACTGTGGTCAGTGATGGTGTTCATGAACTTGCATTTGTGACCAGCAAAAACTTGCACAAGCAGAGATTGCTATTTCTTCCATAAATACCTTCTTACACAGCCAAGGACTCATTCAGGTGGGTACCAGGTGGGGATATGAATCCTATTCACCATGCTGCACGGGTGGCTGTGCTGAGATCACCTGCAAGCAGATAGCAGGTCCCAGGAGCTGCAATATGTAAAAAAGAATGGGGGAAATGACTGGAGACAACAGCAGTTCAATCTACTCTTAAAAACCCACAAGTCTGTCAGAGTCCTGAAGCACCCCCAAGGCATAATCCAAAATATGTTTGCTGCATTCAAACCTCTCTAGAGGTTTGTTGGTGAAGGAAATGCAAAGCATTGGAGAATGTTCAAATAAACGCTCTTGCACTGGAAATGAAGTGCCTGAGTCTGGGTTGCCAGAACAAGTCATCCGAAGTCTAGTGTCCTGTCCTGTGGGAAGAACTGAGCACAGCTTGTAGTTTGGTGGGGAGGCTGCTGCCACCTGTCTTTATTAAGATTTAATTTAATCTTCTCCCTGTTTCCTGAGTGCCCTGACTAGTTAAGCTCCGTCCTTTGTAAGTCTAATTTCCTGCTTCAGAACAGCCTGCAGGACAAGAAGTCCGTTTAGGTTCATACTTCCAAATGCACATGAGCTTTCCAGGGCTGCCACAATCTCCGCCAGTATAATAAACACATCCTGTGTGCTTGTATAATGCTTATCTCAGACAGTACTACTTTAATGTGTACAACTAAAAATCTACCCTTTTCAGCAAGGCTGGTTAATGAATTTAAAAATTATTCTATAAAAGCCACGCATGAAGAATTTCGAAGTCCCTTCCATTTTGTAGGGTTCCAAAACAGCTTCTTGTTTCTGAAAATGTAAATTTTAAACCCATTTCAACTTCTTATCAAACTATTAGTTTATGAAAAAAAAAACCAGTTTTCAGTGCCAAATTGACAGGAAGATTAAAATTTGCATGGTATCTTTGGAAATTACTTCAGTGTTTTGTTATAAATATCTCAAATATTTGAATGGCATAAGTTTTGTTTATCCCAAAGTTTCATTTATAATTAAAAACGGGGGAGGGGTCCCTTTTTTTGTAGAAGTTACTCCAACGTGCTCTAACTTTCTGTACAGGGCACTGTCTTTTCATACAGATTTCAAAAGAGAAAAAGATGCTGTACTGAAGTCCTGCTCCAAGCTCAGCGGGAGAGAGGCTCCCTCCTGTGGAATGTGAGGTCTCCACAACTTTTCACTCGCACATTAAAAATCCCCTGTGGAAGTAAGACATGTTTTATTTAGTTATAAATTAGTTACATTTTTGAGGCTATCAAGAAAAAAGGATAGTTAGACAAAAAGCTATTATCAAAATCTTTGAGATTAAAAATCTGGGCATTAAACTCTCAGTGAAATCCCAGCAGAATCCCTTGCTGAATTTATTTCCATGGAGCTGAAATTTCTCCCTTTGAAATAATTGGTCTAGAAATCTTATGAAAGGATGCTGTTTTCAAATTTTCTAAGAGAAGGTCAAGCAGATCTGAAGAAACTCATGAAAAAAACAGAGTCATGCAGGAATTTCCAGTTCAGAATATTTCCCATTTAAGAAGGGCATAATTCAATAGCTATGAAGCCAAATAGCTCAAGAAGAATAAATCAGAAAGGTCCCCTGATCCTCTCTTTGTTCTTCTTTCCTGTTTAAAAAAAGCAAACAAATAGACTTTGTATACTTGGAGATGTGCAAAAAGATTTGCAAATGGATGGAGCTGACTTTAGTTAATTTTTTCCCATTTTTTCTCAGGGAAAGGAACACAAGCCTCTTACTTAAATACCGAAAAAGTAGTAGTTCTTGGGTATATATCTAAAGCATGATATTAAAGACTTGTTCACCTTATTATCAAAATTCTATAGCTCAAAATGCTTATTCAACATAGTCGCTCTCTTAATTTTCTCCTTTTACCCTCACATGCTTTAGAAATACTTGGAGCATTCTTAGGGCAGTGGGACATTCTTCGAAGAAAAGAAAATGGTGCTGATTTAATACCAGTAAAGAAATTTTAAAACAATTCTGCATTTTTAATTACATTTTGCTTTTGGGTCCTTTTTAATGAATGGTGTATATGTAATATTATTGCTACATTTCCAGTGCTCCATGTGTGTTCTGTTTGAATAAGATAATCAGAAAATTCAATCAAGGAGAAATATTTGTCTGAGTTTTTGATTAGTCTCATTAGATTTTTTTATGTTGCATTGCAACATTACCCAGAAATTAAAAAATACAAAAAAACCCCAGATAAATAATATGGTACATTCATTATACTGTTTCCATTTTTAACAACCTATTTCAGCTTACATGAGCAAATTGCTGTGCATTTTATCCTAGATATATAGGAGCTACCACAATAAGGATAAGCAAAACACTCCTTTAATTTTAGCATGCATATCTATTAGGCTTGCTGGAATATAATTTATAAACAATTAGACAATGGGTATTTCAGTTACAGAACCCTCGTAAAGAATTGGTTTAGCAATTTGAAATAAATATACTACGCTGGATCCCGCTTTTGAAAGTTGATTATTTGCTTCCATTCTCAGGCCAGTTGCTGTTTCTGAATAGGTTATTCCTATTCAGATGTTATTGGTTTATCGAGCCAATACCCCCTCGGATAATAAAGTTCCATTTCTGTTCTCAGTGGCTATGTTCCATTAACTTCATCACTGGTGCACAGTAGACACTGGCCAATTTGTTCTTTAAATTATTGTATTACTTCTTAATAAAGTAATCATAGTGTACATTTTGTCTCTCAACTGGAATGAACGAGAAATGTATGGGGAGAGAACGGTAGCCTCAGCTCTGTTCTCCTGAGCATTGCTGTGCTGCTAGCCCTGACCAGCTGATCCAACACTTAACGTTGTTCTTTTCCTTTTCACCAGGACAATTTTTAAAAACACAACTCCATCCACTTAGACATCAACTTTGATGTCAGTCTCATATTGCAGGTTGAGGTTGCTGTGTATATTCACAGATTTTTTTACAATCCTTTAGAAGTTTTAATTTCTATATATCACCTCTGATTGTAAGATGAAAATTTATATTTTACTGAGATAGAAACACCTATTTTTATTTGCCAAAGTGCTGAGCCTGTTTCATTTAGGCAAACCAAACCATAATTTTAAACAGTTAACATTTTAAATGAAATATATAATATGCATTTATAAATAGACATAAACAAACAGTTGTATTGGTATGAAAGAACAATTTCCTTACGTGAAAGATACTGAACCCATGTCTGCTGATTTCAATATGCTTGTACCCTGTTCAAATGATAAATGTCCTATTTCTCAACTGAACACATATTTCTGTATGTGCCCCTTATGAGCCAGTGGTACATGTATATCTTTATGAAAAGATTATTCTAATACTATTCAGAGAAAGGACAGTAACATAAGTTAAGTGTGTATTTACAACACAGCTAGCTCCTCAGCCTAAATTCCATCTTGCTGTGGTAAAGTGGCAAATTATCTCACTCTCGATCAAAACGGTTCTCAAAAGTCTCAGTAATTACACACAACATAAGTAATTTCATTTTAGAAACTATACAAGAAGGAAGATGAGTATCCACATATTAAAATCCAATACTGCACAATCAGATGCAGCTGTAAAATTAGAGCGCAAGTAAATAATCTGCTCAGTGTAGCAGGTCTGACTGCAAGTATAATTACTCCTCTTGTAATTAATTTTAATTAGGTGAGAAGAAAATAGGTAGACCAGTTTAGTAAATGAATCTTAATAAACATAATCAAGAATGGTGTTCATCAAAATCACCTGATAGCACTTTCTTTTCTGCTATTAGGTACTTACATTCATCTATTTTCTCTTAAAATATTTATATTTAATTGAGTTTCTGCAAGAATAAGAGTGTTTGTGATATATGATTTGTGTTACAGACATAACTTTTTTCCATTATAATTACTATATGCATTTGCCCATGCCTTGAACAGGTGGGTCAGAAATTAAATTGCAGGCAAATTATATCTTGAGATTAGACAATATTATTTCAATTACATTTTGGAATTTGATTTGGGCATGCAGATACCTGGACTGTCAGAATCACAGACTCGCAGAATAGCTGAGGTTGGAAGGGACCTTGGGAGATCATCTAGTCCAACCCCTTGCTCAGAGCAAGGTCAGCTAGAGCAGGTTGCTCAGGGCTGTGTCGAGCCAGGTTTTGTGTATCTCCAAGGATGGGAGCCCCACAACATCTGTGGGCAACCTGTTCCAGTGGACGATCACCCTCATAGTATTCTTTCACTGGATACCACTGAGATGCCACTGAGTGACAAAAGTGGCAGTGTCAGGGTCTGTATCAGAGACCCTTGGCACAGGCTCAGTGAAAACCAACAGGATCTGTGATGCCACCTTTTCCCCACTCATCCAGAGTGGGTGGGGAGGATTTCACTGCATCTGGGGCTTGAGCAGGGGGGTTGCTCTTTGCCAGTGTCTTTTGGCTTCCAGACCTTCAGTTGTGCTCAAGGCAGGGTGGATGCCACACAGACATTTTCTACTCCTTGCTGCCCAGTTGAGAAAGGACACCAAAGTGAAGTCCCTCCCAGCTGTATATGGCAACCTTCATTGTGCAAAGCTATTCTGGCCCCCATGCCCCTTTCCTGGTGCCACAGGTTATGACCTGGCGGCAGTCTCAGCCTATTACTTTAGTAGAAAGTATGTTTTGGCAAAGTGTGCGACACCTACATGCCTTTGCCACATTGCTGTCTCACCTGAGCTCTGGCATCACTGTAGTCTCCTCAGCTCTGGACACACATGGAAGCATTGCCTGCACATAAACACACCCATGCAAGCCATATTCCTCTGTGAGCACCTTCCAATACTATAATGCGCTCAGCTGGAGTCGGGGAGGGGGGGTCCTTCTGTCGAGGACTGAAGAAGGTATTTCTGCTGCCCCATGGACATCTCAAACCAGCACTTCCAAGTGTGCAGGGGGAGGATGCCCCACTCTCAATACTCCCAGCTGGAGGAGTGTGGTGTGAAGGTGACTAACCCAGGGATCCTTTTTCCCTTACTTTATATTAGTCTGCATCTTGTTGATGGAGCAGATGGTTACTTGTGCTCTAACAGTAGCTCACTCTTAGAAAATAAAATCCATAGTGAAATGAAGAACAGAAGTAGTTCAGGAATATGCTGAAAGACCGTATTCATACTGACTTGGCACAAACCAAAGGAAGGCTTGATAAAATGAAAGGGAAAATGTCTGTCCAGGCTGTACTTCATTTGCTTACAAATGAGTGCTAGGCCAGTTTGCAAGTTGTACTTTTGAACTCCAGGGAGATTTGTTCAGCTCTGTTTTTCTTACTCAGGTGAGGATAAGTGCATTTGACAAAATGTATCACTCCTGGTATTAGCTAATACTTTGAGGTAACATGAAGCTGGATTTATTTTATCAATGAGATTTTATATTTTGGATTTTTCTAATTACTCATGACAGTGACACAATTAGGTGCTTTTAAGATCAGGACCCCATTTATCACAGAAATGGTGTGGCAGACGGAACTGAGATGTAAGATAGTCCAACATTACAATTTTATCATCTGCCTTAACCGAGGTTTAGAGGATTTTGGTTCCAAAGAAAAGAGTGCAGCTAAAGCTGTGATGGTCCATTGCATTTTTGGTCTCTGCTGAGGCTGAGAATAAAGGTCACTTACAATGTTTTGTGAAAATTACCCTGGTCAATTAAAAATTGGCCTCATGGCCTCATCTTATCTCACACAAACAGCCTAACGCAACAGAGCAATAAATTCCAGTCCCTGAGAGGCCAGCACTGGGTTTTGAACAGGTATTATAAATTCCTTAAATTGTCAGCCCTAGAGAGTTTTGATTTCCTCCTTCTCTTGCCTCATGAAAGTCACCACAGCTTGGAGGACACATGAATGAACAGATCTCCAACTCCTGGGACAGCATCTATAACAACAACAGTGAAAGACCTTTCTTCAGTCTTGGCCATCTCCTTATTCTACCCCAGTTATAAGATGCAGCTTCTGTAGTATCCTTTTCTGGAAGCCTATGGTAGGAGAGCTGTGACTGACTTCTGAACCTCAACAATATCTGTATCACCTTTCCTGTTTTCTCTTTTTTTACCATAGCCTTGGATAGCACATGGCAATATTTAACTGATCTCAAACTTTTCATGGAAAAAGGGAAGACTAAAAAGGGTTGTATGGAGGGATCATGACCCATGACCATATACCACTTCTTCCAGAGCACTTTTTGTGCCATGTTCACTATACAGACCAGTATTCACCTGAAAAACTGTTTTCCTTTGCTTAGGAGTACATTGTTTCTTCTTCTATATGACACATGTTGAATTATATTTTTGACATAAGTATTTGGAAGTTTAGTGACATCAGTTATCCACCTGGCAATCTTAACATCATCAACACAGGCTCCTACAGGATCGTCCTTTGAGCTCCTTCTAATTTTAATCTTTTATTTTTTAACTACAGTTTTGTTGACAACCATAGCAGTACACGTGTGAGCCAAAGTCTGTTACAGCTAATTGAGATTTTTCATTGGCATGATTTTGGATTGTATGCTTCACTTCTTTTTACTTGACAATTATGAAGTTAATTAAATAATTCTGAACACAATTAAATATTATAACTAGGCAACATATGAATTGATACTAGCTTGTACATCCCACATAATACTTGTAAAATGCCTTTTTATTTGTCAGCTGCAGGGCAATTAGCATATCTGTGATTGTCAGATGATAGTTTAATAATCTTTGAGCATGAGATTAAATTGGTGTTTAAATCAGCCTCATGCTTTGGTTTGTTTTTTAATACAGCACAGTTTAGCTTTCTCAACAGAAATTTTCCTCTGTAGGTTTGAAACACCTAGAACAAGAAACTGAATCAAAAAATAATACGAAGATGGCTTCAGACAGACCTAATTTAACCTAGGAAATGAGATTTAGAGCTAATTCCACCAAAAAACCCTGTATGGTAGAAAGAGCCTTACTTTATATGATATGTTTTTCTGCCTTCTCAAGTTTCTTTATGCTCATCACTTAGGTATGTGACTCAGCACTGGGACAAAAAACATTCCTTATTTTACGAGCATAAAAGTCTTGACAGAGTATGCACCGCTGTTCATATTCAAAGCGGCTGTTTAAAAAAAAAGTGGGCTGCAGCAGTCCCTTAATTTTTTAGTTTATTCTCCATGAATTGAACTATGCCTTTACGAACAAAATGAATTGGAAAGAGAGATAACATATTTCTCTTTCTGTCTTTAAAAAACTATAGGATTCACCTATTATTCAAAATGATAGGGCATCTTGTTGGAAGAACAAGCAATCATTCGTTTGTTTGATAACAAAAGAAAGTCCTAAGTAGTCAATGTTTTAAGCCCTATGAATCTTCAGAAATGAAATATGCTGATGGCTTCTCTATTGCCAAGTAATTAAAGTACCCTGCCCTCCCTCTTTATTGCAAAAAATATTAAGACTCCTTCAGACACTCCTGATGTTACTGTGGGTTACACTACTGAAAAATCAGCTAAAGCAGGCATCAGGCAGAAGATAGTCTAAAGCGCTATAAATCAGAACATGAAAGCATAGCTGACAACAGAAGAGTGGCTGGAGATAAGAAGTGTTATTTCAGCTAATATTACTATATAGCCAAAGCAGAACTATGTAGAACAGCAAAATGAAAGAGTTGTTTTAAGAATGCTGCTAGCATGCATTAAGACAGAAAGACTGTAATAAAATTACCTCCTTTTAGCACTGCTCTTAGTAAATGCTACATACAATACTGAGATTTTTATGCACACTGTTTTGGAATAGTTTCTTTAAGATTTCACATATGTAAGAATACAGAATTGTGTCTCCATTTTATATTTCATTCAAAAAAAATGTTGTGAGATTACAAAGAAATACTACAGGTCAATCATTATCCATAGGAATAAAATCAGGTTTGTGATGTATACTTTCCAGTTGATGGCCAAGGTAGATATTGAGAACAGCCCCTTGGGCACTCAGTTACCTCCAGGTGACATGGAAAATACACACAGAATGTTCATACTTAACATTTTTTGGCAAAGCCATTTTAATTCTTCAATTCCAATTCCTTCATATTGTAGTTTCTTTTCCTTCTCTCCAGTTTTATTTGGGGAATAAAAATGTACTTGCAAGATTAATGTCACAGCATTAAAGTCTTATTTCCTAAAGAAGCTGGAGTTTATTGCTGAGATTGGACAATCCTTCATTTGAGTCATTTTGAAAATTCAGCTTAATGCAGTCAGGTTCATATAAGGTTCTTTCAGTTGTATGTACTTATCAAAATCTAAAGTTCTTATCATATCAACAGGCATTTAAGCAACAGATGAGTCATTTTGCAATATTTTGGAATAGTCATTCACTCTCCTACACTGTTTCTCCTTCCATTGTTTGCTCTCTTGCCTCTTACAGCTGAAAAGTACCTCTGCCCTTAATTGTTTACTCTGACCCTTCCATTGCAAATTTTCCTTTATTTATTACCAGATTCGTGTTGGCCAGGCTAGAACTGTACATATTCTATGTCTGTCTTAGTTCTGACATTTCCTTAACTCAAAATCCTTGAATTTATAACCTTGGTGTTCTTTTCCTGTAGACCTTTTAATTCAAGCTGCAAGCTCTAATCTACATCGTCTGTCAATGATTTGAGAACTTTTATGCCAGGTACTAATTCCTAAGGCAAAGGACCTTTCAATGATGTTAACTGTGTCCTGTGATTAGATGTAGTGATTTCAGGTCCTCTTTCCTCCGACAGTTTCACAGAAAAGTCTCAAGAAAGGGGAGAAGCAAAATCCAGTGAGCACTGGCTCCAATCCTAATATTGTGTGCACTCTTGCCTTATTTCAGCAATTAGTCCTCAGTAACAAAGTCAGAAAAACCAAACACCAGAAGCGGACAAGTATTTTTGTGTTCACAGAGCCAGGTTGCCTCCTCCTCCTCCCCCTCTGCACTTCCACCCTGATTGTCTCTCTCTCCCTTTCAGCTGAGCCATCGAGGCCAGCCATAGCGCTGCCTCACATCTTTTCCACCCAGCGTGACTGGTCCCCTGTTGCTTCTTTTCCTTCAGCAGATGGCATATGCACGGCTAATAAACACTAACACATGTGCCCAACCAGCCGTTCCTCACAGTCCCAGTCGCTCCGCTGCTCCCTTTGGAGCTTCTTATCCCTGCTGGTCTTCCTCTTACAAAATAAAACCACAAAAATCACTGCATCCTAACTTTGTGGCTTAATACAGACCTGCAAAGATTGAAGAGTCACATGCAAATTATGCGATATTCTTGTGACCCACATTGTACACACAGAGCAGAGAATTAAATGCTCAACAGCCTGCAAGAACTTGCTTTCCTACGTTGCTTTGCTGGGAAGTTCAGGGGAATGTCATCCTATTGTAAACTTTGTACAGACTGGAGAGGGGTAAAATGTGATAAAAGCTAGCTAGTCAACAGCTCCCAGAGAAGAAATCCCATGTTTCATAAAGACCCAAAAGAGTGGGGAAAACCACACAGGCACTGTGCGGCAGCACAGGAAGAACAAAAAGCAGCAGACCAGAAAGTCCTGAGGAAGAACTGTGTGCCTAACACTACTAGCACGGATTTGAAATCTCTATGGGATGGCTTAGTCTGACTCTCCTTAAAAGTGCTTGACAATAACGCAGTAGTTCCTCTGATTTCAAGGGCTATAGTTTCATTTTTACTTCAGTGACTCCTAACCTAAACTCATTTAAAGAAAGAATGAAGGCTGACCCCCCACTCTCTACCTTGCTATCACTTTAGCTTGCCTCCAGCACTGCAACACAAGCAGTTACTTGGTAATGATAATGTTGCTAATTTCTATATATTCTTATATCTTCTTTACCATCTAATGCTTGCCTCAAATAGAAGCCTACTTGAGGATTATTTTTAAGGATTTATTCAATTATTTGAATTGGGGTTTTCCATATTCCCCATCAATATTTCAAGCAACATGGTACCTTTCAAGATTGAAAGGTACCATTGATTTAGCTCAATTTAGCTTGCCTCTGACACAGTCCAGGTTATTTCTGTGAACTGAAGCATCTCTGATAGATGAATGACCAAAGTGACCCTTTCGTTTTACTCTGTAGAAGCCATCTACCTTTGTGAGAGATTTTAAAACCATTCATGATTACCTCATCTCAGATGCATCTCATGGCAGCTAAATTTAAAGCTAAAAGCTCTCCTAATGGTCATAGTTAAAGCTCACATCTTTCAATCCATCATTTTGTTTGACATGCAAGGAATGTCTTTATTTCAGCCATAACTTATCACTGCTACTTCAACGTAAAAAAAAAGATGGCATTGCTGCTCAAAAAAAATCATGCAGCAGTTTTGCCACCTTCAGTGGCCTCCAGGTGGCACTACCCAGTCATTACTTAATAGCCATCATATTTTATACTTGTTTCTCCTGAAGTGTTGTGCTTATGCAAAAATCCCTTTCTAGAGCTGTAAGCTCCTGGCTGGCTTATAATATCTCTGAGTGTAAATGTCTTTTTTTACTTCTGTCGTGGTTTAACCTCAGCCGGCAACTAAGCACCACGCAGGCGCTCGCTCACTCCCCCCCGGTGGGATGGGGGAGAGAATCGGAAGGGTAAAAGTGAGAAAACTCATGGGTTGAGATAAAGGCAGTTTAATAGGTAAAGCAAAAGCCACACACGCAAGCAAAGCAAAACAAGGAATTCATTCACTACTTCCCATGGGCAGGCAGGTGTTCAGCCATCTCCAGGA
>NW_008796213.1:1850779-1858412 GCF_000699145.1 Aptenodytes forsteri | reverse complement strand
GCTGAAAAGTCCTTGACTAGTGTAAACACTACCTAGCAACAACTAAAACATTGGTGTGTTATCAACATTGTTCTCACCCTAAATCCAAAACACAGCACTGTACCAGCTACTAGGAAGGAAATTAACTCTATCCCTGCTGAAACCAGGACAACTTCCATGTTATATCGAAAGGGTACCGCTATCTATATGTTCTTCAGGCCTCAACCCCATAGCGTATATCAATGGGTGTACCTGCAATTCCTTATGGAAAATGTGTCTGTATCAGTTTGGTCTCAGCAGGAGAGAAGACCCCACAATGTTTCTGGAGAATATAATATCGTGAATATGAAACATGCAAATTCATTGGTACTTTATGAATCTCCATTTCAGTTTATAGTGTGATAGCTTCAACCCATCCTTCATTCTTTCTTATATAAAATAACTCTTCCTTAAAACTTTTAGTGGTTTGTGTGACCAACCAGAAATTGCCATTTTCCTTTATTATTTGTCTGATTTAAAAAGTATAGAACTAGAAATCTGAAAATAAAGTATCCAAATTTTTAATGAGACACTTTATGCTATCCCAACACATTTCTGCTTTCAGAAACTTATTTTACATTTTCAGATTTATGTTTATTACAACAGTTTAGTATATTTATAGTCTCATTACTATGCTTATTGTAACATGTAACTTGCCTATATTTCCAATCTTTTATTTTTTTCCATTAAAGAGGCACTAACAATACTGAGGCACAATTCAAAGTTCATTAAAGTTTGGAGCAGATTGACAACGCCAAGTTCAAATATTTTCTTGCTATTATTACACAGTACGTGAAGGCTCTATTTTCAGCGTGAATAAAAGCTAACACCGCTTCCCATCTCTTTTTATTATTCTTTCTTCTTTCTTTCCTAGTTTCTTTCTTCTTGATGAGAACAGCAAATGTCACTTTTTCCCCATCTATATGCTGGAAGCAGATTCCACCTTGCTCAAGGTAAGCCATAGCTCCTCTTCTCCTTATCTCCCGGTCTTTGGTCCTGCCTAACAAACACTGCCTGTTTGAAGTCAAGAAGCTGACATGCTTCTCAGCTAAAAAGACAACGTCAGAGTGAAACTGTCCCCTTCCAAAACATATGGAACTGCAAAATCCCTTGAATCCTGACCATCACTGATAATGCCAATGATGCTATCTTTTTTCTTCTTTTTTTCTGAGGACTGCCTCAATAGCTCTTGTCTTTAGTTCTCAGTGGGCACCCCCTACGATATCCTTAAATATACAGAAGCTTTCTTTGTTCTGATCAGCTATTTCCACATGGATTCCACCCAGTAATTTGAAAACCATCCCTTGCGCTTACCTTGGCTCGCTCTTTTATTCTGGTAGCCCTGTAACACCTCCTGCATTTACTTCAGCTGGACTTCAGATGTCATGAAACATACTCCTCACAACAAAGCAATAAATTCCTATTGATTGATCTTTTGGTGATGACCTTTGACCCTCGGCTGTGCTCTTCTCAATCTGGTCCGCTTCTGTCTCATCAAGAGCTTGACAGCTGCTGTTGATATAAAGAATAGACAGTGCCAACCATGAGTCAGTTCTTTGCTTTCTGCTGTGTCTGCCATGTCTGAAGATTGTTTCTGCTGGTGTCCCTCCAGCAGAATTCTTCTTCGCCATCAGCAGAAATTTCACCAGGTATTCAGTCTTACTCACATTTTGCTGCTGTTTCTTTTGACAACAGTATTACAGCAGTGCAGATTTGCTTAAACACAACTACAATTGTCAAACAGCAAAATACTCAGTGTTTGATGCATAGATTCTTTCTTTTTGTTAATCACATTTATTTCCCACTGAAGCCTGTAATAATATATACAGTTACCCTTTATGAAATAGAAGATACTATTTATCTTCTCAAGTACTTCTCCTTCTGGAAAAGCCAAAAATAGGGATAGAAGATTCTCTTACCTAGCTGAACAGCAGTATTGCTACAAGATAAGGAGCCATTTGATGATAAATACAACAGAAATGGCTCAAAGAATCAAGGAAATTCATAATTAGAACAAACAAATTGCCAGCAGAAGGGTTAAAGTCCTGGACTGGAGCTCAGGATTCAAGACCTGTATGACTTCAGGCAAAGTGAAGTAGGAGATCTCCTAAAGATTTCTATTCTTTCCATTTTCTAACTGGCAAGCTCAGAGTTGTCATACAGCTTTTCACTGCCTTGTCTGCTGGACTGACTTATTGTGGCTCTTTCTGAACTGATGGACTCCAGAGTGCTTCTGAGGCAGACACAGACTGTGTCCTGGCCAAATCCCAGCTCATACAAGGATGCAACGCACAGTAGCCCCACCTTTTCACTTCCCCTCCTCACACCTTGGCTTTCAGAGGAAGGAAGTGCAGCCACACAAAGCTGAACATTATACTGTGCAGCCATGTTATTCTGTGGCCAAACTCCCTAACAAATGATCAGGACACCAGGACACCAGGCAGCAACCCAAGACATTTTTCTCCCCCATCCCCAGTGCAAACAGCAATCCATGAGAAGATATAACAATGAGCTCTATATTGCTACGGTTTTGGAAATATGTTAATAAAAAAGGGTTAAGCTTCTACGCTGGTTTGGATAAAACATGCATTCCTTGGTCCCACATGCAACCAATGAATACATAAATCTATGCTCTTCACCTCATAAATTATTTGTTCTTTTGTCTTTTGTCCATGTGGAATTGCAACTGATTAAAAGCTCGATGTCTCTGGAAGACTATTTGCAGTCCTGCTCCGTAGCTATGAGTAGACAAGAAATTCAGAGTTCTTCCTCTCCAGTGAACTCCCCTGGATGAAGAATGAGGGCATTAGTCTGTGCTTGTCTGTGCATACCTGTGTGTGCTCATACACAAAAAAGAAGAGTCACATCAGCTATTACTAACATACTGCCATACCTCATAGCAGAACACAGCCCAGCACTGAACAGTAGTTCAAAAAGCTCAGAGTAGCTTGCACAATGGGGTAGGAGAGGAAGCAGAGAAGAAAACAATCCTATAAAGCTGATACAGCACCAGAGATCTATATAAACAGTATTCAACTTTCTTGGTCTGAAATACTGCCAAGATCTTAAGAGCTGTGGAACGTAGCGTATATCCTGTGAATACAGAGACTTTCTTCAAACATCTCCCTGTGATGGAGGAAAGAGGAGCTAAATTACTCAGGGCAGGAGGGAATAAACAAGCTCTTGGTGATGGATCCCAGTAGTGAAAGGAAAGCTAATGGAAAGTAACTCATGCATGTTTTCCAACTGTCTGCAGTTTCTACACAGACGCTAATTTTCATCTTCTTTTTCATCTAAAATGCATACAATTACCTGTATGCATTTCACATGTATGTGTGCCCATATAATTTTGATGAAACTACTTAATTTGCTTCCAATACTGTGCATTCTCTTATGTTTGGCATCTTGCAAGACAGCAAGGTCCATCTCATCTGGGCTACTGCAATTCTTTGGAAAGTGGGAGAAAGGAGAAAAAGGCATGAAGCAGCAAGGACTGAGAGACTCGCAAGAGAAGTGAGGGGCAGCCTGCAAGAGGGAGCAGACCCATAGCCATGCAGTTTCAAGTTACCTACATGTTACTACCAGAAGATTTGATCCTGCTCCTTCATCTGCCAATCTCACAGAAAACTAACCCAACAAAAAAGACATTTCTAGTTTTTCAGCAGCAAGGTAAGCCTTCTTACCCTGTGGCCAAACTACTGCTACACCCAACACAAAGGAAAAAGCAGAAGCATTTAATTGAAAGTGAAAGGGAAGAAGTGGGAACTACTATTTCAGCAGCAACCCACGTGAGAGGTGGCATGAAATGGTACCCTGAGACAGACGCTTACTTAGCAACCCAGAAGAGGCTGTATGGGTTTGTTCAATGACAGTTGATGGACAAGGGGAAACAACCAGACCTGCAAGGATCAGAGTGGGCAGGAGGGAGGTCTATTGTATTGTATTGTATAAAAACATCTTAAACAATTGTCCTGCCCTTATTTATTATTTTATATTCTAAACAAAACATTGATTTAATTAACTGAAAGCCTTTGGTGTCCTTTGCATGTTAAAAAACAGAGTCGAGGGAAGAAATTCCAATCCTTAGCTGCATGTGATTCCAGGTCTAGTGAGGAAAACTTTCAGCAAGGCTTTTAGAGAGGCTGGCAGGAGGCCTGTCAGTAACAGAAAATGCCCACAGTGATCTTTGCAGCTAAATTACTGGCCACTGCATTCCCAGGAACTGGCAGGCACCGCTTAACTTTGTGCAGTCCCTCCTTCCAGCTAAGATCTAGACAAAAAATGTCCTTGTCTGCTTAGACTGCTCTTCAGCTGAATATTCCAGTTTAAATTGCCTATTGAGATATGGGCTTTTTGCAGCAGCAGGAAATAAGTTATCATCAACAGCATGTCTAGGGATGAATTAAGTTTCATCAATGTCAGGAAAAAGTACAGCTTGAATAAGAATAGCCAGCCTGGATTCAGATTATGGGGAGACTGACTGATTAATTTTAAAAAAAATCATAAGCATATTGCCAAACCAAATGAAACAGATCTAGTGGATGCCAAGGCAATATTCATTCTTGCTGTATCTCCATTACTGCCAGTGGCTTCACATGAGGGAGATATTTGCTGGATTACTTCAGATTTTCAGGAAGTGCTTTACAAAGCTCCCATATCCCATTTGGAGTTATTGTCTGAAGCTGACAGAAGGAGTGAAATTCAGTGACTGCTGGCACAGTATATCAGACTAAACTGAAGTGTACAAGAGAAGGAAATTCCTATAGTTACAATTTTCATTAAGCTAAAAATGAAACAGGATACTACAAAGACCAAAATGGGACTGCATACATTTCTATAATTTATCTAAAAGATTCTACAAACTGTCAAAGGAAACAACAACATCCAAATCTCTTGTTAATATTAAAATGATGCTTAACTTCAGAGACATAGCACATAGCAAGGAACAGTCCACTGGCACAGAGAACTTCTATTGTTCAGATCTAGCACCTGGATTAACAGATGGCAGATGCTGTGGTGCTGATAAATATACATGAATTTATTGTGCAACAAAGCAGCAAAGAGTAGGGAGGACATAAAAGTGCTTGAGTATATTGATCAAGCCACAGCTAGAGCATGTTTATAGAAAAATCCCCAAAGTTTCATTTCATTTTGCAGATGGCTGTAGGTAAGGAACTAGTTGCCAAATATTCTGTTTTGGTGATGTTGTCAAGTTTAGTTCATGAATACATGTAAAACATTTTGCAGTCTTTGGAACAAAGCAAGCAATTCAACTTTGGATTTCTTCCATCATTTACTCTCTACAGGTAAGGATTATGTTTCTCTTGAACATTTTGTTTTAGTTCCTTTTGACATATGGCTTTTTTTCACAAATTAAAACTATGTGTTTGTGTGTGTGTTTACACACTTGACCTTCCTCATTAAAGCTGATGTGTAATCTACAGCACCATGGACACCTTGTGAGACCACCAAAACTACAGCAGTAGTTGGATGTCCAATTGCAAATCTCAGCTCTCATACAGAAGTGTCAGGCAAAATATTTAAAAGTAACTCTCAAGGCAAAGTATATACATTACCACCAATCAGGTCAAGAGAAGGACAGTTAACAATAGTGACAAGCTAGGGAAAAATCAGATTCAGAGAGTCTGCCAAGGCTGGAAATACCATAATAATAGGAGAATTTAATTACTCATATAGATTTAAATGGCACACTGGGGTATTTTTAGACACTGTACATGAACGTTTCATGGATAAGCTAGTCAGGAAACTCAAAGCAGAGAGTCCGGTTTTGACTCTCTTCCCAGTGGTATTTTTGGCTTGTGTCACAATGTTCCTATCAAGGACTAGCTCTGTAATAGTAACTAAAATGCGTTTATATTCAACATCCTTGCAGGAAGCATGAAGGCCAAGCAGAGAATCCTCTGCACTAGTGTTTGACTTCAAAACGTCAGCTTAGAAGCAGTCAAAAAAGTTAACTGAACATAAACAAATTATGAGGTGCAGAATAAGGAAGAAAATAGGAAATAATTAATATATCACTGTATAAACCCAAGGTGTCTCAGAACCTCAAATACTGTGTGCAGTTCTGGTGTCCCATCTTAAAAATGGTAGAGCTGAGCTAGAAAAGTAAAGGCTGATAAAGATGATCTACAGTCTGAAAAAATTTGCCTGCAGAGTGATTAAAAGGTTAGGACTTTTCCGCCTGGAAAACCAATAACAGAGGAACATAGTAGTGAACTGTATAACCAGTAGCACAGAGAGGATGAATAAGAAATTATTATTCCCTTTTTTTTCATAATACCAAAAATAGATTACATCAACTGAAATTATTATCTGGCATATTCAAAAAACACAAAAGGGAATATATCTTCTTATATTCTATAATTCAGCTGTATAACCCATTACAAAAGGGCAATAGTGATGCAAAAAGACATTACTCAAATTCATGGGCGAAAATCATTAAAGACAATTAAACACAAAGGTACTGCCTCTGACTAAAGAGAACCTTGAGCTGCACATTGCTGTAAGCTGCAGAAGTATGTTAAGGGACTACTATTCCACCTTTGTGCTGGTTTTATACTAGGCATCCACTGTTGGCCACCATGACAGCGTGGTAGGCTACCTAGATCTTTGGTTTGATCCAGGACAGACATTTTTCTGTTCTTATGTCACTCCCTAAACTGTGCTGGAAATGCCTAGAATATGAACTTTTTCATTGTATTATACCCACCACTGTCTATGCTAACAATAAAACCTAAAAAGAGAAAGAGTTATAAAGATTGAAAAGTATAGGAAACAAGGCAGCTATTTATACTGCAGAACTGGTTGCATTTATTTTAAGGCAGGATCAGGTTGGACTGTACTTTTTCTGACCTGGCTTACCCATGGCAAATTACTACCAAAAATGTGCCCATAAAAAGTCAATCAGTCTGACTTACCCGAAAAAAAAAGGGGAAAAAAAAAGCAAAGCCCATTGGGAAATCATTGTGTTCAGAGAGCGGCTCTTGACAGCAGTTCTTGCTGGCCAGCTGGACCTGCTGGTCTTACACACAGATTGCTTATAAACTATTCTGGCAACCGGCGCCTATCTGAGATTTTCCTTTCCCAAAGAAACAGGCCAGCCAGCTTTGTAACTGCCTCGTGCACAAAGCTGCTGAAGAAGAGTTAAGGATCCAACCCGAAATGAATATGCATGTACATTTTAGTTTTCTTCCAACTTAATCTCCTGTATGTTTTAGTGCGTTCTGTCATTTTCTTATGGTGACTGGTTTGGATGCATTAATCTGGCATTATGCCAATGAGTGTCTATTATAACAGATCTTTCACGTGTGCATCCTCAGGTTGTGGAAAAACAGTCTGATATAGAAATAGCATCCCATCATGCATTAAATAATATATTAGAAGCAGATTAGGTAGATATCTGTGATATTTTAATATAGTTAAATCCTACTTTACAGGAGGAAATTCGTAGATGTCCTCCTCGAGTCCCTTTAGCCCTGTTTTCTACAACTTCACTAAATATAATAGGAAAAGAAATTAGGATATTTTCATGAAACTAATAATTTTATCTTTGCCTGCAGGAGGGGTGTTGACAGTTCTTATTTAAAAAAAAAAA
>NW_008796213.1:1843659-1849995 GCF_000699145.1 Aptenodytes forsteri | reverse complement strand
GCTGTGATATTTTAGATATAGGTAATCCTACTTTACAGGAGGAAATTCGTAGATGTCCTCCTCGAGTCCCTTTAGCCCTGTTTTCTACAACTTCACTAAATATAATAGGAAAAGAAATTAGGATATTTTCATGAAACTAATAATTTTATCTTTGCCTGCAGGAGGGGTGTTGACAGTTCTTATTTAAAAAAAAAAATCACAAAATGTTAGTTTTATCTCAAAAGATGCTTTGATGGGGGAAATATGACCAATAAAAATCTTTCCGCTAACACTAGAAAAAAGAGTTTTAAAATGTTGCTCTACCATTGTCCTCAATAACCACATCTCATGCATCTCAAAATTAGGAGCCAAAAAATAAAGAATGGGTTTCAATTTCTGGGTTACCACATTTCTTTGGGAATAGCATTTAATTCCTCCATCCCTGACTTGTATATAAAGATGAGACATCAGTCATTTGGATGTATTGTTTACTTGTACCATAAGGTGAAGACAAAAATCTCCCACGTGCGGCCCCTAACGAAAGAGGGCCCTGATAAAATTCAGAGCCCCTAGATGATACTGCATGCAATAACACCACCAGTGTTTACTGGAGGTGTAAACACTGTGCTCCTGTGTCAACAGTTGAAGGGTATTTGTACCTCCACCTACATATACGACATGTTCTTTTACTACAGTGACCAAAATGCTAATTGCATGGAAAAACAACCACACCTGAGGCAACTGAATAAGTGTGTTACTCAAAGCAGTGATCGCAGCTTACTGAAATTAGCTCTGCTTCATTCCTTTCATTCCAAACCTTGCAAACAAGTCACATTACATTGTTGCTCTTTTTAACATAGCATCTGATAAGACCATTTGAATATGTCTTCCTAGATCTTTCCTGGCTGTCTCCCCAGTGCCGAGATGACTCAAGAACTGACAGATGCAGAGTACAACCTTTGTTCCAATAACTGCTTATGTGCATCTCCGTAAAAAGAAGTCCTAGATCTTTCCTGGCTGTCTCCCCAGTGCCGAGATGACTCAAGAACTGACAGATGCAGAGTACAACCTTTGTTCCAATAACTGCTTATGTGCATCTCCGAGCATAAAAAGAAGAAGAAAGAAAAAAAAGAATCACACTTTTAAAGTATTACACGATTACTAAAGAGAGAGACTAGAAATGGTAGGATAAAACAGAGCACAGGGACCTGGAAAGAGAAGAAATGAGGACAAGAGAGCAAGCCTTAGGCACAGGCAATTGCCTAGGGCAGCAGGTACTCAGGCAGCAAACAGTCCAATACATGGACAGGCCGTGCTGTTATTTTATCAGTGCTTAAATGCAGCATTACCAACTTTGCCCATGCTTCCCTGCTGCTCAGTTTTGCCTGCTTTGCTAGCGAGCCTTGAGCCAGCAGTGATAAAATGTGTAAGAAGAGAGCAGTCAAGTGAATGTTATTCACGAGATATTGACTGGCTAGGACAGAATGGGCTTTACCACCTTCCCCCAGAACTTGCTGCCCCCCACCTCCAGTTCAGTGTGTAGCTGGTCCTGCCGAACACAAGGGATCTGTAGGGAGATTGAGAATCTAGACTAACCCTGTCTCCTCCGCTCTTGCTCACTGAAAAATATCTTCCCAATGGAGCTGTGCAGCCAGGCTCTCCCCTACCCACAGTGCGAAAAGGAGCTCACTAATAAGTAAAACAGGCCTGGACCCCGCTGGGGAATCTCCACAGAAGTGATTCATAGTCAGGCTTGTTAAAAACCTTATCTCAGTTCTCTCTGTTCCTGCTGTCTCGTCCACTGCGTCAAAACCTTTTTACAGCATCACAAAGAAGGATGGATGTCATCGTACACAAGGGCAGCCACAGACACACACACACCCTTTCTCCTGGAGACTGCTCTATTTCATGTATCAGAGTATGATCTAACCCCACAACTTGTCCTGGACATAGCATCCAAAAATATCCCCTGGTTGAATGCAACCCAATGTAGATCTCTAGCAGATCTCTAGCAGCAGCAGCATCCCATTCCCATCAGATCAAGCTCCATGTGGCAGTGACAGCATGCAAAACTGCTCAACCATCTGCGGCTCAAGCGGAGATTTTACCTGAGGGCTATGACATCGGCCAACATCAGCTGCCACCCTGGTATAGGTGGGTTAGATAACCAACACCCCCAGCTGCAGGAAGAAACAAATTGAGGCAAGACTGATGAAATGAACATTGCTTTAACACCCAAATCAGGATGCAAGTTAGTCCTGTCCTACTACACAACAAAAAAGCCGTATGCCTGAGGAGCCACTGCTATCTGCGGCTTCAGGACCACCCTGAATTCCTGCAGCCCTTGGCTCTCTTGAGACATAAAGCAAAGCTCATGGCCATATGTCAGTTCTGATACGACATTTCTCAAGTCAGGACGTTTAGTCAGCTGTAGGCTATGGCCTGGATTTCCAAAACCAGCAGTTGCATACTCACCTCATCAAAGTGAATGAAGGTTTCCAGTGTTCCAATGAGGATCATTGTCATCTGGTGTGCGTGTTTTCTTTCTTCAGGCAATTTGCCGCTCCCTTGAACTCTGTCTAGGTCAGGCAGAGAGTCCCAGTCATGGCTCTTACTGCTTTTATTGCCACACCTCTGTCAGGCAGAGAACTGCTATCACACTCATTTTACCAATGCAAAAGTAGCACTTTTTCCCTAGGCACCTCTGAAAAAAATCTTTACTTTAAATTATCTTACAGGACAAAGTAGATGATCTTCTGTTTCTCTGCTTCCAAAAATGATGCTAGGATGAAAGAAATGTGTACGTTACTGTGAGAAAATGCAGGATACCAGTGCTTGGTGCAAAAGACAGATGGATTGAATTTCAGTTCTATCTCCTATGACAAACAAAATTGCAATAAAATACCGATGTCAGATTTTTAAGCATGGAGTTAATTCCTTCCTGGGTGCTCTCCAAGTCTGCTTTCAAAGTTTTACCTTCCTAGGAGCAGCGACGGGGGGCAGCCTTGGTCGTGCCGTTCCAGCAAGGGAACACGCGGTGGCAGTGTGGCCTCTCGCTCCTCGCAGGGGTTTTACCGACGGGGAAGGATTGGTTCCCTTTCCCTCTGCGGGGTGACTCAAATGAAACCAGAAGGAAGAGGACAGATGTAGAAACAGTCCGGCTATTCCTGACTAACCTGCACTTGCATATAACACCTTCAACCATGGGATCCAAAATAAAAAAGGAGAAAAAAAAAACCAACAAAAAAACCCAAGTGAACGGCATTTCATTTTCCATGTGGTCCTAGAGATACACATAGGAATAAAGTTGCGTGTATTTAAGATGAAGCCCTTGTTGTCGAGCTGTTTCACATTTAAACTGAACACCTCAATGTTCATGCTCACACCCATTTCCTCTAAGGTTCCTGCAGCTGAAAATAATCTGTTTCCAGGGTACAAACCCAGTTTGTTCCACAAGTCCTAACACAAGAGAGAGGGGCAGGGGGAAGGGAAAGAAGGGTGAAAGGACCAACTACCACAACTTTAATGTCAATATTATTTGTGGGGAACTTCTGATGGAGAAAGGTTGCATGGTTTAGGCAAAGAACATCTGGTCAGAATAAGAAATGAGTCTTATAAAGAAATATCTGGGTTTCTGATCTGTTTTTCTCCATCAGACACTGGACAGAAAGCAAATGGTTTTGTATGTGATTCCTCATCCCTTAGTCACTATATGCATCATAATTAAATCTCTTTTTCAAAAGTCTAATAAGCAATCATCCATCACAAGTTGCGATCCTTTCAGGGATAATCCCAGCTATGTTGCTTTGCATCTGCAAATGGCACTGGTAAAGTACTTCCCTCTCAAAAGACTCGGGGGTTTTTTTTGCAATTCAGTCGAGAAGAGGTGTTAATCCAACATAAGTCAACTCCAAGGAATTGCTATTGATGAGTCAATCAGTTACATGATATTTTCTTATTTTCTTCAGGTAAGAAAAAGCCTTAATTCATTTCTGTTTCAGATCTTGGCTAAGCATTGTCTGAATTGCTGTGCAGGCAAAATTCTTTCTCTCTCCCCTTCCCCCACCCCCCCAAACTTTCCAGTCAGCATTCCTAGTTACAAGGAGAGAAATCTATCTCAGAAATCTCACTGAAGATTTTAAAGCCCAGAGCAAACTGCCATTTCTTTTGCCACGGATCTTACAAGCACAAATAAATGTACATACTTGCAAAATAAAGTTAATAACAATTCAACAGTTCTTCCAACAGAGGCAATGCCAAGGCGCCAAGAGCTTGTAAACCTATGTGTAGTGTCAGTGGCATCTGAGCACATCCTCTATGAGAGTATTTTCTAAATCCTGAATCCATTTCAGGTGTATTTTGTGCGTGAAACCAGATTGGTTTCAACTACAAAAAACGATCCAGAATTCATGTTTGTGCTGGAGTTCGGGAATGGAGAAGAGAGCAGGGAAAAGGAGGAGGGGAGGAAATGTTTCACATTTTTTAGACTATTCTCTAATCTCCTCAGTAGTCCTCACTCATACGTGCAGAGAATGTAGTATCTATTGTTTACTGGAAATGCTTTTGTGACTGTCTGTGTGTCAGCAAAAGGGTCTAACATAGTTTCTAACATCATTTACATTCCTTCCTAGCTGTGATGTGTCTTCCCCATTGTTTTTCCTGCCTTATCCCATCCATTCTTTCATTTTTTTATCCTTCCACTTTTCTGTTACATTTTTCCCCTGCCCATCATAGTTCTGCCACCTACCTCCAACTTCCTCCTCTCCACAAATTCCTGCTCCTCTTTCCCAGCTGGTACCCCCACACTTACCTCCAACTTTTCTGCTCCCATACATAACCTTTCCCCATTTATAAGGAAGGAGTGTGTCACTCCATTTCTCTTAACCAGTGAAATTATTCTCATGTATCGTTAACGTGACCTGTCCTGTCATATGCCACGTTAGAACAAAAGGGGATGACATTAGCCAGACCAAGTGATGAGAAAGGCCAGAGGTCCCTCCCCCTCTTAAAGAAAAAAATGGAAGAGAGACGAAGAGTAAATCAGGGGCAAAAGGATTCTGGACTCCTCAGCATGGAGCTAGCTCTTCCCCTTATCCAGAGTTTTTCTGAGAATAAAGAAGGTGCCCCCGGTTTCTTACGTTACGGTATACCCTAAGACAAGGATCCCCCCAGTTTCTCCCCAGCCACCCTGTACCCTCAGCGCTGTCTGAAGTTCTGGTAAAAAACAAGCTACACCAGCTCATTTTGAGCCCCGGTGTGTCTCTGAAATAGCAACACGTGAAGTTAAAAGCCACATTAATTTTCATTTGTTTTTAAGAAACATTAGCTTTTCTGTTAAAATACCTACATTTAGTTTGCTGGGGATTTTTTTTTAAACTCATGCAACCCTGGATCATCTACTTTTTCTAATGCCTGCACTTTTCCATCCTCAAGATATTACACGTTGCTTTTTTCCTCCTCCTTTCAACCCACCGTGAGCAGAGCGTTTGTTTAAACAGTAATTCCAGGCTGTGTCCTGAGATAGTGTGAGAACTTCAGCCTTCCTCCGGCTCACATTCACTGAGCCGTAGTTCACAGTACGTAAGAAGCCACCTACGATCGCGCAGGCAGGCACAGACTTTTGCAGGGGCAGAGCCGCTCGGGGGTTTTTTTCAGCCTTTAATTGCGCAATTCCCTCACCACCCCTTTACAACGAAACGGAGAGAAGGCGGCTTCAATTCATCTCCCCGCAAAGCCTCAGTTCCTCCGGCTCACATTCACTGAGCCGTAGTTCACAGTACGTAAGAAGCCACCTACGATCGCGCAGGCAGGCACAGACTTTTGCAGGGGCAGAGCCGCTCGGGGGTTTTTTTCAGCCTTTAATTGCGCAATTCCCTCACCACCCCTTTACAACGAAACGGAGAGAAGGCGGCTTCAATTCATCTCCCCGCAAAGCCTCAGGACAGCCTGAAAAAAAACAGAGAGCAGGAAAACCTCCCAGAGCAGCAGCCCTACAGCCCCCTAACACAATCCCGCCTGAAACTGTGATCTTCACAGACAGGGACCACTATATTTAAAGCAGTTTCACATCTTATATATTTTAGGTTGAAACTTACGTACATGTGCACAAAATGCAGCCATGTGTAAAATATAGAAGTATCTTAAATCTATAACGTAATGCAAAGGATCCATAAGGGACGATGCACGAGGACGGTGTACACACACGTTTAAAACGTGTGCGTGTGTTTGTTCCCGCGGGGGGGTACGTGTGCCACAGGAACCCGGTCTCCCGGCGGGTGCGGGACAAGGCGGCACAGCTTCCCCCCGGGCGTCCCACCCCGGCTGCTCAGCCCCTGCTGCCCCGGGGCGCCCCGGCGG